>NC_072488.1:33467500-33767500 GCF_027574615.1 Eptesicus fuscus | reverse complement strand
AGAGACATGTATATGTATGTGTTTGTGTATATATATATACATATATATAGAGAGAGTATCCCCCCAACATATATGTACACATTTTGAATAATTATAAAGGCGATGTTTATTGAAATACATTTTCAAAATTGAGCCATCAGCTCTTAAAGTATGTATACATTTTGGGGGTACACTATATATATATATAGGTTCTTATATTCTGGCTAACTCTTTACAGTTCCGAAAAATATAAACCAAACTATTTTTTGGTTTATATTTTTACATCTCCTAAGTGGCAGAGTGTGTAAGTACGGAATTTGCAGCTTTAGTTAATACATGTCCATATTGTTTGATGTGTTTTTCTCAATGAGAATGTGTTTGGATAATGAAATCAATGATTTTAAAAGATTAGAGCAGTGTTTTAAGACTATACCAATAACTTGATGAAAAGTCGTACAATTTTACTTTCAAATCCTTCTTAGAACTAGTTTTTTAGAACTTTAGACATAGATTAATGTCAATTGATTATATATTACATTATATTTTATCTTTCAATACTAATTTTGTCTTTTGCATTATATTTTGTATTTGAGTATTGGTAGCAGTACTAATTTCAGTGTATAAAATCGTAACATTTAAAAATATTTTCTACTTCCTTTTTTTGACTTTGTAATCTTGATTTATCTTTTAATTACCTGGAATAGGTCTCCAAGAAGTTTTTAAATATTTTTGTGCAAAAAGGAAATTTAATACTTAATTTATTCTCCCATATATATCTAAGAATGACATATTTTTATTTTCAAATTAATATAAACTTGAAATGTTATTCACATTTTAATCGTAAAGTTTCCCCCAAAGATTTCTATAGACTATTATCTCATGTCGCACATTGTTCACTGATATGAAAGAGAAATTTCAGGCCAGATTTAATTTTGTTTACCTGTAGGTTTTTCTCTGCTTGGATGTTTGCAGGTGCTTTTAAGTTCTAATTCAAACTTTAACTGTAATGTTTCTCCTTTTTCCTCATGCTATTGCTTCTGTTGTGTGTGTTTTTTTCCTACTTTCTTTCTCAAAAATACAAGTTTTGCAAATTTTGTCATTTTTTTTCATAATTTTTATTTCTTTTTATTCTGGGAGAACTTTTAAAGTTTCCCCCCATACATAATTTCAATTGCTCTGTATTTTCCACTGTCCAAACTTTAATTTTATCATTGTTAGTTTTAGTTTGCTTATTACCTTTTCTTAAGATCCCTCCTGATGTTGTAACTAATGTGTTTGTTTTGTTTGCAATTCAGCATGATATTTACATGACTCTTTGTTGACCTGACTCTCCTATTTTTGAATAATGTTAAATTCCAAATAGTATTCTAACATTTTTCTTGCCTCTGAATTGAAAGCAATATAAGCACACTCATTTTTTTTTTTTTTTTTTTAGCAGTTGATATGTATGGCTTGCTTTGGCCTTACTTATATTTAAGTCTATATCAAAGTATCACTAAGATTCTATTCTTAATTCAGTTCTGTAGAACAAATTTTAAACACATCTCTTTTGGACTGAGTTAAGATTATCTCCAACATTTACTAAATGATTCACTGACAATGAACCAGTTAAGTTAACCCCATCTATAATTATTAACATGTTCCACCAACATCCACCCTCCTGTCGCTGACCCCATCCACATTAAATCTGTTGTGGTAATATCTGTTAGCATCTCCGTATTTCCCAAACTTTTGTTTTCTGACAATTTCTGAATTGAAGGAGAAATTTAAAGATGGGAGAAGAGAACAAATAATTTAAGTGTGTTAAAATAAAATACCCATTGTCCTAGTAAGCTTGGGCTGCTATAACAAATATCATAGACTGGGTGGCTTAAACACAAAGGTTTGTTTTTCACAGTTTTGGAGGCTGGAAGCCCAAGATTAGAGTGTCAGCATGGTTAGATTCTGGTGAGACTCCTCTTCCTGGCTGATCGCAGACTGCCTTCTCATTGTCTTCACATGGCCTAGAGAGTTCATCTCTCTCACGTCTCTTCCTAAATGGGCACTAATCCCATTTATGACGGCCACACCTTCATGACTTGATTACCTTCCAAAGGCCCCGTGTCCTAATACCTTTACATTGGGGGTTAGGGTTTCAACATATGCATTTGGGGTGGGAGCAGACATTTAGTCTAAAACACCCATGCAGCAACATCTTCTCAGGATAGAAATGGGAGGCATCTCTGTTTCAAACACAGGCAATAGTGGTGAGAGAAATTACTTCCCTTCTTTCTTTCGGGCCAGTTGGATCCCTTGTTTTAACAACATATATGTAACTGCTACTTGTGCTATTAATATTCTCAACTAGATTTTCTGATATTTTTCCAATTTTTGGCAGTAGCTTCATTGTCACTTATTCAAGTTTTATGAAATTTTCATCTTTTTGTGGACTTTTATACATACTTTATTGGGACCTAGAGAAAACCTGAATTCAAAACATCTAGTCAGACACTTTCTTTCCCCATATTAATTATGCTGAACAATACTTCAAAGCATATTTTCAGGGAAAAGTGTTTTGAAAAGAATAAAAGTAATAAAAACATTTTTCTTCTATGTTCAAGATGACATAACCAAGTAATTTTCATGAGTTCTATCTCATACCAGTGAAAATCTACAAAACAAGGCTTTGAATATGTAGGCTTCAAGGTTATGAAATTATATTGTTAAAATTTTTCAGTCCTTTTCCCAACCTCTAAGAATATACTTAAATTAAACTGCCTACTTTTAATATATTGAGAATTGAAGAAAAATCTGTCAATGTATGTGAACTGTCTGATATATTTTAAAATTAAATATATAGTTGCATTTATAACTAAACTATAAATAAAATATGAGTCTTGGAGAATATTATTTTCAGAATTTTTGCTGCAAAACTCTATTATATTTGTCGACTATAATTAATTTGAATGCCCCAAGTAAATAATTTACATACCCCAATGAAGAAATTATTGAAAAAAGTTGAAACTTAACTACATATGAACTTAGGTAAATAATGTTTTCTCTATAAATGGCTTTTGTATTTCACATAAATGACCAGTATTTAAGTATGACAGGCAACAGAGAATTTTGGATAACACCTAAGGGAGAATAATCAGGCTTAGCTTACTTATGGTATGCATGGGCACAGTATGCTAAGCACTTTGGGCTCCCACTTTCTGGTTTTATCCTTCTTGCATTAGTCAACATCTTTGGATTTTATTTTCTCCATGCCAGTTTAGTAGTACTAATAAATAAATAAATAAAAATATATTTGGTTATATTGATAAATAAATGAGATAGTGTGAGTGCTCTATAAATGAAATATCCTCATGTGAATATACACTACCGTCCTAGCTGTTCAGTAAGTTAGGCATGTGATTAGCAGCTCTATTGGCAATGTCATTTTCAACTATGAAGGACAATCTATAGAGAAATAATTGTACATATATTCATTATGGGCCATTGCAACTGTTGATAGTTCTTAAACTGCTCAAATGGTGCTTAATGCCCAGTTCGTAAACCAAGTAAACTCAGCTTCTGACTTAAATGGACTGTGAATGAAGGTATAAAGAATGGTTTCATTTACACATTTACATAATGGTAGGACTTCAGCTGGATGGGAAATACTTTGGCCTCATTAATAAGGACTGGTTCAGATTACATTATGAAAGAATTCCTGAAACATTGGTTTAATTTCATTTTTTCCCAAGCACACATTACCGTGGTCTGCTGCAAAGTAATCATGCTTCAGAAAGCTTAAAAAAGAAGGCTAAGGCCCTGCCTAGTATCTCCATTGGTTAGACTCTGTAGTGGTTGGCAAACTCATTAGTCAACAGAGCCAAATATCAACAGTACAACGACTGAAATTTCTTTTGAGAGCCAAATTTTTTAAACTTAAACTTCTTCTAACGCCACTTCTTCAAAATAGACTCGCCCAGGCCGTGGTATTTTGTGGAAGAGCCACACTCACGGGGCCAAAGAGCCGCATGTGGCTCGCGAGCCGTAGTTTGCCAACCACGGGGTTAGAGAATCGTCCTGATATGGCAGGTTGCGGGTTTGATCCCTGATCAGGACACATGCAAGAATCAATCAATTAATGCATAAATAAGGATGTTTCTCTCTCCCTCCCTCTCTCTTTCTCCCTCTTCTGTCTCCTCTCTCTCTCTAAAATCAGTAATTTTTTTTTTTTAAGGCTAAGATACAATAGGAAAAAAGAGCATGGGTGACTTGGCAAGCTCTCTTTTTCTTAATCCCTCTAACCTTTGAAACCGTGATTATTTAACCATCTATATATAGGCTAGGTTCTGCTGCAGACTGTGGAAGTGATACCTGCTGTGTTTAGGGCTAATTGGGTACCCTAGGCCAGTCCATCAGAAGCTGAGCTTCAGATCAGGATGGCTGCTAGTTCTGCTCTGGACTAGAGCCCCACATCCAGAATCAGGGTCTTCATCTTCTTCTTTTGCAGATGGTAACTGCTTCTCACTCCACCTCCATTCCAAATGCCTCCTCAACCTCCTTCCCAGCTGAAATACCTGATGCCCACTGAGCATCTGCCCCCATGTCCTTCTAGTACCATAGGTTGCCTGGTCAGGGTTATGTGCAGTTACAAAAGGGTGAGATTAAATCAACATGCTGGTTTGGGGAAAGAATTATTCTAGCTCACCAAGTCTTCTGTGTACAATGAGACATGGAAATACTTCTATATATGAATCCGTGCCTATGGTATTCTGAAACAATGACTTACAAAGTGACAAATGGACTGTTCTGATAGTGCTCAATTCATCTACTTATCACTGATATTAGTGTTTGGTTTTTGTCTTATACTAAAGTTTATTTTAGGTTTTGTGAAGCCTCAGCAACATGTAGTCTGTGTGAAGGTATACATACGTGTGTGTTTGTAGTTATGTTTACTTATGTGTATTAATTCATTCATTTTTAGTTCTATTATGGAAAGAACACGGAAACTCCGATCAGCCTGCTATGGACATAAATATTGGCTCTGCCACTATCTAGCAGTTTTATTTGGGCCCTTTAGATACTCAATTTTCTCATCTTTGAAATGAACATAATGTTATCTACCCCTAAGGATAGTTCTGAAGATTAAGAGAGACAATGTAAAGCCACTAGCATGAGTGTCTACCTCACAAACGATGTTTAATACATACAGATTATGATTGTTTTCATGAAAATTAAAAGTATGAGTGCCTGGACTCATTTCTTGTGACCAAGAAGGGGGTTTCCAGCATTAATCATTGGTCTCAAATTTAATTCATAATGATACATTGAAAAAAAAAAGAGGAATTTGCTTAAGAAACTTATAGTCAGCACTATCATCTTTCAAAATATCATCAGAAACAGAGAAGTTCTGGTGTTAATGAAGAATGGGGCTTGGGTGGTGGCTGGTGCTAGAGTCAATGATTTCTATGAAAAGGTAAAGCTCTTCAGATTATTTAAGATGGGAAGTATTTCGGATATTTTTTATGAGTAACAAATATGGCGTTTTTCTTGGAAAAGAAATCTCTTCTCTGGCATATATTTGTGTGATCTACCTAGAAGAGCAAACCTTAGCTGCCCAGGAAAAAAAAACAACAAACAAACCCCAAACTAATAATCTTCTTGAGTTCTCTGCTTAGAATACTTGAAACAAGCTCCTTCCACTGTTCTCGGAGCTCCTCTGCTGTGTGCTACTGAAAGAAAGGCCACGGGGCCAAGTCTCCTTGCTCTGCTCCTTTTCAATAAAATAAAAACAAGTCTGTGGCTTGAGGCCCTGAACACATTCACCCAGAACACATTTCTTTCACATCAGCTGCCAAAGAAAGTTCTCCTTGACTTGAAATCAGCAAGTAAGGAGATCCTATCCAAACACGCAGTCCTTGAGAAAAGCAGACCATACAGGGTTTTGCATGAAGACGCCAGCCAAATAACTGAAGACGAGGACGTTAGGTGTTGTCCCTCGGAGCGGCGGCCAGGGCCCTGAGCCACACGTGGGCCCTGTGAGGCTCACGGCAGTGCCAGCCAGAACTGGAATATCTAGAACTGCTAGTCTCTGTTTACAAAAACCTGCCTTTAGAACATGTTAGTGCAAAGCGTGTTGCATTGGGTGAACCTCCCAGCAACTCAGAGGGTGGAGAGAATGAACCTTGACTATTGTACAGAGTGAGGCTGAGACACAGTGGAGATAAATGATGTACGTAAGGATGTAAGCAAAAGCAGTGCAAAGTGAGTTTAGTCTGAAAATGTGCACTAAGTTTCCAGTGTTAGTCACTCTGAGTGGGAACATTAAATACCTATTTAAGAGTATATGAGAAAATTGCCAAAACCGGTTTGGCTCAGTGGATAGAGCGTCGGCCTGCGGACTGAAGGGTCCCAGGTTCGATTCCGGTCAAGGGCATGTACATTGGTTGCGGGCACATCCCCAGTAGGGGGTGTGCAAGAGGCAGCTGATTGATGTTTCTCTCTCATCGATTTTTCTAACTTTCTATCCCTCTCTCTTCCTCTCTGTAAAAGATCAATAAAATATATTTTAAAAAAAACACAAAGAGTATATGAATTAACACTTATGGAAACTTTATTAATATTCATTAAGCATTTCTGGAGTCCCTACTATAATTCTGGAATTGGTCACAGCAGGCAACAACAAACCTTGCTCTCAGGAAGCATACAGTTTAGTCAGAAGAAATAAGACATTTCCAATACAATTTAAAAACTTAGGAAGTACCCTATTTTTTTTATTGATTTCAGATAGATAGAGAGAGAGAGAGAGAGAGAGAGAGAGAGAGAGAGAGAGAGAGAGAAACATCAATGATGAGAGAGAATCATTGATCGGCTGCCTCCTGCACACCCCACTCTGGGGAACAAGCCCAAAACCTGGGCATGTGCCCTGACCAGGAATTGAACCATGACCTCCTGGTTCATAGGTCAACGCTCAACCACTGAGTCACACCAGCCAAGCAGAAGTGCCATATTTTAATAATAGAATAATTTAAGGGCAATGGCACTTCTGAGAAAAGAGAGATAGGTTTAAACCACCAGCAGCATTGAGGCTTTTATGGTGGAGCCCATATTTTAATTGGACATCAAAGGATACATGGGGTGAAATGAATTTAAAAAACTAATAATAAGATCTGATGTCATTGCCTGGAAATTGTCAACAGACAGGTAAAAAGAGAACCATTCATTAGGTTGTATGGCTAGAGAAGAAAGAGAATATGGACTAAGGACAAAGCTCTAAGGGGGTTAGTATGGAAGGAAAGGTACTGAAGAAGAAATGGCATACCAAATATAAGCTGTGCTACAGTTCAACAATATAAATTATTGATGTATGTAAAAGTATGCATATTAATATATCATCGATGTTAACTTGGTATTAGCTCATCTCCATTTTGTTACAAAATTATTATTCTCAGTATAATTTTTTACATGATATTGAGTAAAGCTAGACACTTTTCATAGTGTCTAGCTTTACTTGTATAGAACGTATATGGATTCTCTTTCCATTTGACAAAGAAGACTAAATTTTCAAAATGTAATCATTGAATTAGAAATAATATCTATAAGCTTAAATGTATAAACAAAAATATTATGGTATCCATATATAAGTATACACAAATGCCTGATTATTAATTTAGCTAAACTTATATTTAAATTAATTGCTTTTTACTTTGTTGATCCAAGGTATGGCAATGGCCAAATTATTTATTGCAATTTGATTTCAATACTTGAATTGAATCTGTTCATAATGTAATCAGAAATATTGGAATGACCATTAAATAATCATATTCTTTCTTCATAACAAAGTTAGCTTTTATTTATCTTCTTTCCCCAAGTCATTTGTTTTACCTATGGTCAGCTCCTGGCTACTGGACTGATGAAGAAGACACATATTTAGCCCAGCTGGCATAGCTCAGTGATTGAGCCTTGACCTATGAACCAGGAGGTCACAATTTGATTTCTGGTCAGGGCACATGTCTAAGTTGCAGGCTCAATCCCCTGTGTGGGGCATGCAGGAGGCCGCTGATCAATTATTCTCTCTCATCAGTAATGTTTCTATCTCCCTCTCCTTCCTCTCTGAAATCAATAAAAGTATATATTTTTAAAAGAAACATATTTAGACAATAAATCTTAAATAACTCCCATTTACAACATTTTCTCATGACACATTTATATTTTAAACTTATGATGCAGCCACATCTATAGCAACAGAAGGAAATGCAGGATAATTCAGTCATTAGATAATTTGGGCTCTAAATCAAAATCACATACTCAAAGGCGACATTTAAGCTTTAAACATCTAATTATTTAATTTCTTCAATTTAATTTTTATATGTGGATTTAAGACAGCAAAGAGCTAAAAAATCATCTATATACTTTTGTGAAAAAACAAAAAACACACAAAAACTGGCTTATTCAGTCCAGGAAGGGATTAAAATAATTTACTTTCTCAATGAAATATGCACAGGTTGGTGCAATTTTCATCTTCTCGTTGATAGAACAATAAGAAAGTGTAGCCCTGGTAAATTATGTTCAAGTCCCAATCACTTATGACTTTGATTGCTGCTGGACTCAATGAAGATTTCTCAAGGACTTCCTTAGTTTGTACGACAAGGGATAATAGTTCTAAAAACACATCATTTGTAAGATATAAGTTGGAATAGTTAAAATCAGTTAATTCAATATTATTCATTAGTTTATTTAGATGTTGTTTCATTTATTTAGATGTTTATATATTGTGATGCTAAATAAATTTGCTTTATCTTTCTGGCTGGATCCCCTGTCCATAAATTATTTCAGCTGATCATTCCATTTGGGCCAATTTCATGTTTTTTCTGTATTATCGTTTGTAGTAACCCAAACAATGCATTCTCCCCGGTCTCTAGTTCACCACCTCTTGGGTCTTTTCAGTCCATTTGGAAACCCACACACACAGTCTGTGCCCACATTTGTTTGCATGCTATAGATAGATGGAGCCATTAATGGCTATTCAATACTATGAAAATTACAGACTGTTATAAAAGTTTCTTTGCAAATAGCTGTTTAACACCACAAAGAAGTTAGGTGAAAATTGTTTCAAAGTCTAAAATTAGTTACATTTTAAGCTAACTGCATATGCTTGTATTGTCTCTGATCTAAAATATAATCCCAGGAGGTTGTGAAAAGCATGCAAATTACACAAAGCTAATTTGCTCCAACAGCGACGCCTCCCATGCAGTTGGGAGGTCTATTAGAAATAGCGTATTCTCTGTTATTTGCATATTAATAGCACCTGCTGAAATACTTTGGGATTTACTTCCACTGCCAGTAGAGGGACAGTACTAAAATATATAAAATTCCCTTTTTATCACTGTGTTAGGCTATAAACCACACAGGGTGGACTAAGAATTCTGAATTAATATAGAGAAACTAATGTGTTCATATTGCATATGGTATGTGAAGGTATTTTTTCTCCATGATAAACTATAAGTTGTTTAAGATATTGCAGAAAAGGTGACTATAGGCCTTATGACAAGAATATCTCCTCCTCAAAGCAAACAAAACAAGCTCTTCCACTGCACTGAATGGGAATATAGCTCCTTATGCTTTTCTCTGAGAAACAATAAAATGTAACTAAGGAAAACCAGGAGGCATATTGATTAAAAATACAATGTGCTCAGAATAATTCAAATGGCAGAATTTTATTCACCGGTAAACAATATACATATTGTAGCAACTTAAAGATTTTTCTCAAAAACGAACTGTCTTTTTTCTTCTGATCATGAATTTTCTTGCCTCTTTTCTGCCAACTCAAAATAAGAAGAGGTTTACATGGATGTTTTGACAGAAAAGACAGCTTCTTTTTTTTTATTTTTTGTTTTTGTTTTTTAGAAGACAGGAAGATGCTTTTGGTCTCTAAGTCTCACCTTTAAAACGTAGGACTGCCAGAAAAAAAAGCTGCACTATAAAGACGATAGCCTCCAAAACGAATCTAACCACACACACCCAGGCTTTCTACTTCTGTGTCTTTCTCCTATTATGGCATCCGAATGAAATACACTCCACATCCGGTCCACTTGTTGCAACTATACCTATAACTCAACCGTCATCTCCAACGTGGGCTGGGAAGGAATAACTGGAAAATTTAGACAAAGTGACAGACTGGGAAGGTGTTTACAGAAATGCGCAACTGAAAGGAGAAGACATGGAGATTTCCAACGTGTGACACTAAGTCTTGCAGAGTGGATTCATTCCCTTAGTTTGACTCATGTAATGATTAGAATGAATGAATACATGTTATGTGCCAGCACTGTTTGAAGTTAAAGATAATAATTCGTTTAATCTTTGGTACAAGTAGGTATCATTATTATCACTTCCCCCCTGTTTACAAATGAGGAAACAGAATAACAGAGAGGTTGAGATTATAAGAGGTCATATAGTTAATAAGTGGTGCAGCAAGATTTCAAACCTAGGCTTATTAAATTTGGTCTTGCGCTTAACTCTTTCCCTATAGGGCAGTTTTGTCTTAAGAGTGACATCTACTTGTTAATTTTTGTTTTTGTTGTTCTATACAAGTTTCCTGGAAATAGCATTTCTCATACTGTCATGGAGGGTTTTTGTTTTAGAAACTTATTAGGATTATTTTGCGATTTTCCCCAGATAATATGGATATCCAAAGAGTAGAATTCTTCTTCATATTTGTTCCCCAAAGAAAAGGAAACATGGCACCTGTTATGTTCTCTGCCAATGGTACTTCTGGAGAAGTGCCCGTAACAACAAAAGATGTGAGGTGTCAGTAAGCTGGTTCTACAAAGGTCCACATAAGAACTATTTTAGACTTTGAGGGCTCCATTTAATTTCTGTGTGTCTGTCAAATATTCTTATTGTTGTCATTTAACAACCCTTTAAAAATGTAAAGACCATTCTTAGCTCAAGGGATTTATAAGAACTGGTCACTGGCTGCAGTGTTGAGCCTCTACTCTAAGGAAGACAGGCTGGTTTGTATGTCTAGTTAGCTCACTGACAGCTATTCACTGTGCTCATAAGAATAACAGTTTCAAAGTTGAGAAAGCCTTTGCGAATCACCTAAAACAAATATCTTATATTGTAGTAAGGTGACTGAGGCCCAGTAAAGGAGTCAATTAAAGAAACCAGGTCCATCTTTTTGTGAAGATAGAGGATACCATAATAAGTTGATTATTTGGGTAAAGAGTTTATTGAAACGAAAGCTTTATGGATGGGGGAGGTAGTTTGCTGTATTCATTGGCAGAATTATTAATAGTATTATAACTATGCATATTATGCTACCCTCCTTAACCTGTGAATAATTGAAAATTGATTGTACAATCTGTTAACTATTTGAAGGGAGTAAAGATTAAGATTGGTACTACAGAAGAAAAATACCAGGTGAAACAAAAATTACAAGGCTAAAAAGGAAACTTTTAGAAATATTGTTTTTTTTCAACAGCATAGATTTTGTAAATTTAATAGATATGGAAGAATATATAAAGAGAATATTCAATATATTTGTGTACATACAAAGAAAACTTATGCACATTAAAAAGCATAAAGATAAACACAAATAAATGAAAAAAATATTCTTCAGTACATATACTAAAAGATTTTAATCATAAACTCATAAATGGTCAAAGACATTAAAGAAGAAAGTAGTAAACGATATGAACAAAGTATATGAACCATTTACCATGCCTGCCCTACCGGTGGGGCCTGTGATGTAGACAGTAACCTCCTGGAAGGAAGCTATTTCTCTTGAGATAAGATACAGATACAGATACAGATACAGATACAGATACAGGTATAGATATAGATATAGATATAGGTATAGATATAGATATAGATATAGATTAGATATAGATATAGATGTAGATATAGATAGATATGGATATAAATATAGAGATAGAGATAGAGATGGATATAGCTGTTAGAGATAAGAGAGACAGAGATAGATTTAGATATAGATACAGATACAGATATAGACATAGATATAGATAATATAGATATAGATAGATAGAGATAGAGATAGAGATAGAGATAGAGATAGAGATAGAGATAGAGATAGAGATAGAGATAGAGATTTTCCAGTTAAGAGATCCAGTATTCATGGTGGTATGCTTGACTAGTCTATGGATTTCTCAAGCAGTGAGTCTGGAAGGAATTTCAGAGTTCATCTACTGCGGTGGTTCTCAAATTCAGTATGCATGGAAATCACCTGGGAAACGTGTTAAAGCTGCAGGTTCTTGGAACCCATCCTGGGTATAATAAATCGGAATCTCTGGGGATGAACCCAGAAGCTCCTTGTAGAACAAGCTCCCCCTGTGCTCCTGGGACAGGTGGCTCTCAGACTTCTGTTGGAGAAGCTCTGACCCAGAACATTTACATGTGAGGAGATGAATGTGCACAGACATGTGCACAGACATGCTGTGATTTGCCTCAGATGACCAGTTTGCAAGGTCTGTGACAAGGCCGAGTGTAAGGGTATGAGCTAGTGATGTTCTCACTACCTAACCATGCTTTTGAGAATTATTCCATCTCTCAGCTTTGGCTTTTAAACTCTTTTTTTTTTTTTTTTTTTTTTAATGTCCTTGCATGTAAAGCTACCTCTCTCCGAGCCTTTTTAACTTGGGGAAGGAGAGCTAACCTTTCAGGCTCTTAGCGCCTCCTGCTTTCAGGGGCAGCTAGGCCTGTGTGATCTGGCCCAGCCTCACTGCCCGTGGAGGAGCAGCCAGACAGTGGACCTGAGCATCCAGGGCCTTCTCTACCCAGAGAAGCACTGTGCCTGGGGAATCGGTCTTTTCACGCTGGCACGTTTCTATCAGGCAGCCATAAGAAGCTGGTAATTTTTATTTATTGTCTGCAGTTCATGGCAGCCAGTATTTTACCACCTGCACATCTCAAAAAGAAGGGGAAGAAAAGCACACCAATATTCTCAAAATGTTTATATTCCAGGAGTGTGTATTTCAGAGAGGGAGGTCGTGATGGGTGTATTTTTATTGTGTGGGAAAGAATCCTTAGTGGCGGTGCAGCTGGAAAAATAATGGAAGCACCGGGTACTGTCTTTTGTGACAAAGTTTCCTCTGGTAAGTTACAATTATAACGTAGAAAATGATACCTTAGACGCCAACTAATTTGTGAATCCTGGGAAATGGCGTTCAATGATTCCTCATCAGGACAGCAGAACCTGATCTGTAAAAATTTGGGCCTCAGCGGGAGGCTGTTTGCAAAGAGTGATTTGCATTTCAATTGTAAGTCCAGCACAACCTTTAAATCTTGGCTGAGGCGCTATCACAATGGAATTTTTCTTTTTCTCCTTCACGGAGGACTTAGAATAGAAAAAGGGATATTACCATACATTCATTCCACCGCCACATACAATAAAATATAGGTGATTTTCTTTCAATGAGCAATTATATCAAATTTTTACAATTCAAGGGGAAATATTATTCTCTGTGGAGGAACTGTCCCCACACCATTCCTCAGTTCATAAGCACCACATCTTTCTACCCCCCCTTTTTTTTCTATAAAATTCCAAACACTTAGCAAATGTAGCTTTTCTGTTATTTGACTTCACTTAATGAAAAAAAAAAATACTAAAACACACAAATTGAAAACAACAATAAAAACACCCATTTATTTATTAGAATTAGTTTCCTCTAAGGCAAGTCATTGCTGGACCACTGAGGACCCCCCTGCCCCAAGCTGCCCCTTTCCACTGGGTTCAATAGTCCCACTGTGAGGTTTCTTTTTATCCCTTACCCCCTTTTTTTAATTGTTTAAGAAACAATTAAAAGGATTAGCCCTTTTCTAAATCATGGGCTGATTTCTCTCCTGGGCATGACTCACAATAACAAAAGGAATGATTGCACCCTGGGATCTACACCCCACTGCATCCAAGGATGTCAGAAATGGGGTCCCCAGGCAGCAGCGGGCCAGCGGGCCAGTGGGCCAGGGAGGAGCAGGGTAGAAATGACCCCTCTATGGCGTATTTATTATAGTAGAAGTTTGCTTTGACTGTAAACTTCGTACAACATTTCTCTATTATTGTCAAGAATTGAAATAATCTGTAACTGTATAAATTCATCTCTCAGGACTCCCCTCTAGGTGGCCAATGGTGAGAGATCACCATATCTGATTGTGCCCACCTGACTCACCCAACTTCTCAGGCAGCTACTCAGCTGAGTGCTCACTCTTCTGGAGACCTTTTTTTTTTTTTTTTTTTTTCCATTTTCAGAACTCTACTATCTGTGGCTTGTCTTAGATTTTTTAATTCCTTCTTACTCCATAGTGTTCTCCTCCTGCTTGCCCATTTCTAAGTGCGGGCTTGTGTCAAAAGCCAGTCTTTGGACCTATTGTGTCCTGAATCTACATCCACTACCTGGGCTCTCCCATCTGGTCCCCTAGCTTTACATACCCTCTACTGTGATGGATCTCAGGCATTCATCTTCAGTCCAACCTCTGCAGATCACCAATAGAATCTCCCCCTAACTCTCACTGCCTGCTCTCCCACATGGTAGCTTCTTTCCCCCGTAACAGTAATTGGCTCCACCATTTACCCAGTAACCCAGAGTCAGGGAAGTGGAGAGTGGGAGGGTCCGAAAATCTCTCCTTGATTTCTTCTATTACATCCCACATCCAATTCAACACGGGGTCCTATTCCTCTTGAATATTACCTATGTCTTTAAAGTCAGCTACCTGCCCTGGCTGGTTTGGCTCAGTGGATAGAACATCAGCCTGCGGACTAAAAGGTCCCAGGTTCGATTCCGGCCAAGGGCACATACCTGGGTTGTGGGCTCGATCCCCAGTAGGGGGTGTGCAAGAGGCAGCCAATCAATGATTCTCTTTCATCATTGATGTTTCTATCTCTCTTTCCCTCTCCCTTCCTCTCTAAAATCAATAAAATATATTTTTAAAAAAAGGTACAGCCTCTAAAAAAAATAATAATAAAGTCAGCTACCTAATCACTCTCTCTTCTTCTGCTTCTAACTGTTTCTCAGATACACTAAACTCAACCCCGCCTTAGGACTTTAGCCCATTTCCTAGAATGCCCTTCCTCTGAATGGCTGTATTGTTTTCAGAGCCTCTATCTAACTGTGACCTCCTAAGAGAGAATTTACTAGAGCATTGTAGCTAAAATAGTAGCAGTTCCTCCCTTTGCTTGTCCCCTGACACTTTACCCGGGTTCATTCTTCTTTATTGCATATATCACAACCATAAATTATATTCTATATTTATATACGCGTTCATTTGTCTAGTTCACAAGCTAAGTTGTAATTCAGGCAAGAATTGGTGTGCATTGTTTTATTCTCAAACCCTAGCACACTGACACATAATAGGGATTCAATAAATACTTATTCAATGATAAATGAACTTTAATTATCATTTTAGTTTCTCTCTGACATTACTCATCTCACAATTTCTTTGCAGTAGTCTGGATTTTTTTTTTCATTAAACATAAGCATTTTAATATATTACATCTTAATGTGAGAAGTTTTGTTTTTTACATTTGCCTTAAATCTTCATAACAATTAATAGTAGTTATTTAGACTTAAGTCCAAATGATATTTGCTGCTTTTAGTCGACATCCTGCATTCTCTTTTTTAAAAATTCTTTATTCCAATCATTTTTACCTTTCAATTGGAGTAGTTGATTCGGTATTTGTTTTTGCAGAATGTCACACTTTTTTAATGAAATAGAAGGTTTGCATTATGGATAATCTGTAATAAATAACATTTGAGACAAGTTCACACTGAGCTCTGGGTTACAACCCTATATAAATGCGGTATCCTCAGGGACAACAGCATTGCAGGGTTGTTGATTAGTGCCCTAGTCAAGCCATCCTACCCAGTCCTGGCTACATTGTTCAGCGTTTCTATCTCCTGCCTTGTTGTCCTCCTCTCTCAGTTCCCCCATACTTCTCACATGCTGCTGCTGAACTCCTGGAACTGGGAAACGGTGAAACCAAGATTATTAAACTTGTGTCCAAAGTGAAACTTAATATCTGCGACTGAGGGCCTGTGCTCAGATTTCCGTGAAGAAACGTTGCTTAATTGCTGTCTCTTGGTCATTGTCTGGATTTCCGAGCCACACACACAAGCAGAGCATTTCTGTGTCTGTGTTTCCTAATTTGTAGGAGCCTAGACTTGTGTTCCTGGGGCCTGGAGGGGAAGGTTGCCCTTCAGTCCTTGCTCCCTGATGATGGGTCTCACCGGCCCAGGACTAGGCCTTGCTCACAACTCAAAACACAGCAGCTTTCATAAAGAAAACCTGCTTTAAATTTTATTATTTTTTGATTTATATGTAGTAATCTGGAGCACTTAATGCTAGGTAAAGACTCCAGTTAACATTTTTTTCTGAAGGATGGTCATTAAAATTCCTTTCCATATCCTCCCCCCGCCCCCCCCCCCCCCCACACACACACACACAAAAAGCCACCTCCACTATCCAGGGCCCTGCAATAGAACCCCATCTTTAACTGCAGCCTGCGGGAGAAGGCGACTCCACAGCCACTGTGCTTGCAGAGCCCTGATCCCCAGGTGTCACACAGTCTCCACTTGAGCCTCTACCCAGCAAAGTCCTTGGGGCGCCAGTCTTGTCCCTCCTCTGATAAATTCTACTTATTATACTGTGCTGTGTGCACTCTCAGAGCTAGATGAATGAAGAGTAATAATAACTGTTATTTTTACACCGAGTGTTATCAAATCAGAAATCTGACACCTAGTAATTTAATATATATGTTTTTCCACATACCTTTATTGCTGTTTGGCTAGATAGAAAAATATGAGGCGATTGGAGACCAACTGTAAATATTTCTACAGCCTTAATGGCAAATGCTTTCTTTTTCTTTATTACCTTGCTCCCCTTACTTCATTCTATATTTGTCCTCCTCTCTTTTTCTCCTTTCAATGTCCCCTCCTATAGGAAGCCTTTCCTGATTGACGACCCATTTCTGTACCCTTCCATCATCCCCAATTCCTCCATGGCCACCCCGCTTTGAAGACTATTATGCAATCTCTTTAATGTTATTTTTTGTTGAACTGGCCCAGACAATAGAACCCAACCAACCTGGGTTTGAATCAGCTCTACCATGTAAAATCAGTTTGACTTTGGGAAGATTGCTTAAGCTTCCTCAGCCTTGTTTCCTTGTCTGCAAACTAGAAATAATAATGCCTCCCTAGTTGTAAGCATATTGGGAAGATTAAATTGTATCGTGAAAATGTTCTTGTTCCAATTAAACATATTTTCCCTTCCTTTTCATTTGCCTTTACAATGGTAGTAAAGCTTTTTGGATGTGAATATTGTCCTGTCTTAGGTAAATTGTGAAATTTTTCAGGCTGACTGTATCATGGTTTAAAAATTGCAAAACAACAAATGTGGGAGGAGGATTTCCTAGTGTAGGACATGTGAAGGCCCAGAGGTGAAGGCCTGGAGGTGGGAATGGGGAAAATGAAGGGGGGAAGGGGTAGAAAAGAAAACAAGATAAAACACAATCACTTGTACTCCAAAAGCTTGCCAGGTATTTAGGGTAATGAACAATGTAAAAAGTCAAAAGATAGCACAAAATATTTAAATAATAATTCAAAATCATGAGAGATGCAATGAGCAACAGCGAAAAAGAGTAGCTATTAAATACTTACAAAAGGAATTGCAATGAGAGGGCAGAAGACAACCAGACCCTTCCTGTAAAGGGGTCAGGGCAGGTTTAGCACGTGGCAAGGTCGCTGGTGTGTCTGAGCCAATGAGCAGATTTGATAGATGATGGGAAGAGGAGTCAGCCATTCGTGATGAGATGATTTATGAGTGGCATAGCACAGAATGTGGAATTACTCCACGGAAAATATAAGCAAATGTAAGTTGAGGCAAGAGTCCCCTGTGTTTTTAAGAACTAGATCTGATGTTTTGGTCTATGCCATACTCTCTCTCTCTCCCTTTAATGACTTCTTTTATTTGTTTATTTTTTAAGTCTTTATCGTTGAAAGTATTACGTAGGTCCCCTTTCTTTTCCCCATTGACCCCTTCTAGCCTGCTCCCACCCCCCGCCCCATGCCTTCATGACACTATTGTCCATGGGTTATGCACATATGCTTACAAGTTCTTTGGTTGATCTTTCCCCACCCCCACCTTCCCTCTGAGATTTGACAGTTTGTTCCATGCTTTTATGTCTTTGGATCTATTTTGTTCATCAGTTTATTTTGTTCATTAGATTCCACAAACGAGTGAGATCATGTGGTACTTGTCTTTCTCTGACTGGCTTATTTCGCTTAGCATTATACTCTCCAGGTCTCTCCATGCCGTCTCAAAGGGTAAGAGATCCATCTTTATTACTGCTGCATAGTATTCCATGGTGTAAATGCACCACAGCTTTTTAATCCATTCATCTACTGATGGGCACTTGGGCTGTTTCCAGATCTTAGCCATTATAAATGGTGCTGCTATGAACATAGGGGTGCATATGTTCTTTCTGACTGGTGTTTTGGGCTTCTTAGGATATATTCCTAGAAGTGGGATCAATGGGTCAAATGGCAGATACATATTTAATTTTTGAGGAAACTCCATACTGTTTTCCATAATGGCCACACCAGTCTGCATTCCCACCAGCAATGTACTAAAGTTCCCTTTTCTCCACATCCTCGCCAGCTCTTGTCATTTGTTGATTTGTTGATGATAGCCATTCTGAGACGTGTGAGGTGACACCTCATTGTCATTTTAATTTGCAGCTCTCTGATGATCAGTGACTTTGAGCATGTTTTCATGTCTCTTTGCCATCTCTATATCCACATTGCATTAAAAAAATAATAATAATCTCAGCTCATGCACTCCAGCATCTCCTCCCTTCACCTGTCACCAGGTCCAAAGTTGTGGCCTCATACAGAGAACTTTCAATCAACACCATCCAGTAAGCAGGGATACATCCCTTATCTGAAGAGCCAATTCATGTCTGCTGTGCATCAGTCCCATGGATTGCTCAACAACTGATTTGAGTGAATTAAATACTGTCAATGATCTCTTACCTATGAATTGTCTTACCAAAATATACATAGCATCCCACAAATATGTAGTTCCCATGTAATTCGGGAGTTATAAACAAAGGAATACATAATATTGGGGGCTATTCTTGTCTGTTCTTTCATCAAGGGTGAATATTTGACTTCAGCAGACACACAAACTGTGTTGTGCTACTTTATTTTTGAAGCCATGAAATCAGGGCCTGTACTTTGACTTTTTGGGATCATAAATAAAGCACATGGATAAATGTGTTTATTTGGACATGTAATTTAGTTTCTGTATCACTGTATTTTCCTTTTAACGACACACATGCTAATTTCCAACCATCAGCTCTAGGCGCCAGTAAAATCAGATTAAAAGCATTAGTAATGTAGTTAATTCCATTTATAATATGCCTACTCCAGAGCCGAGAACATTAAAATAAGGAAAATCTATAAACTGGAATTAAAGTATTTTTTTTGGAACTCCTTATAAGAAACCTTTGAAAGAAAGACATAAGGTTTTACATAAACCCTCTCAAGTATCTTTTTAGTCATGTTTTGCAAAGCAATATTTGAAATCCCAATTACAATTTGCCTTGGTCACTTGAGTCTTCATATATTATTCTTCAGGCTTTGTATTAAGGGATGTGTATGCTATAGAATACTTTGCTAGTTATCATATTGCCTTCTGTAACCTTGCCTAACAATCACTATTAGCTAATCAATTTTTTTCTTTTTATTCAAATTCTATTATCTTCTCCCTTTTGACCTCAAGTTCCCGGGACAGCCCATGCATTTTTTTTTTTTTTCTGAAATCCTCAGCATATTCCCTTTAACAAAACAGGATAAAAGCCCTGGCATTAAACCCAATCAATAATTCCACAGGTAGACATCTATTTCATCCCCTTCTTTACTGTATTTTCCTTTGCACATGAAGATGTCATCATCGACCCACAGTCCATCTGGCATTTTCGAGTTCTGGGCTTTGTCCAGCAGATGTGATTTATTTAGGCCAAGTCATCTTCATTCCTTCCCCCATGTCACCTCTTGAGATCCACTTTCCCATTTCACAGACAGGTAAGCTGTGGCCATTGAATGACATAAAACTAGCTGGCTTAAAATTGAAACTAACAGTCATTTCCCTTGCTTTTTCATAACCACAAAGCTATTAAAGTAAATTATGCATTTTGACTTTATCCTCTTTTCCTTTTTTTTTTGTACTTCTTGGTAATTAGCTAATATCAACAATGAAAGCTCTTAAGAGATGAGTATACTACTTCATTTATTTTTCATTAGTTTAATTTTTATAATAAAAATATAAAAGGAAACATGGATTCATAAACCATGGTTGTTATTAAAAGTTCCAAATATACAGAATGTAAAAAGTGAAATCTCCTTGCTACCTCCTCAGTCCAGTCCTTTATTCCAGAGGTCTAAACACATATACAAGTACAGACATCCATATGTAGGAGTATGTGTAAATTATATGCATCCAAGTGTATTTTATTATGAAAATTAACACAATGCATATAGGTTGGTGATTTTATTATTTAATATTCCCTAAGGTGTTTTACTGTAGTATATATAGAGCTACCTTACTTTAATAGTTGCATAATGTTTCACAATAATATGCATTAATCACAATTCATTCAACCGCAGCATTATGATAGAAATTTAAATTATTTATTATTTTTCACTTTTACAAATAATGCTACCATAAAATATTATGTATGAGTTGTCTACTTCTGTGTAATAAATTATGCTAACAATTGTTGGCTTCAAACAAACAACCTTTATTACCTCACTAGTAGCCCGTTTGCACGAAGATTCGTGCAATAGACCTTCATTCACCTGACTGCCTGCAACAGTTTTCTGCTGGCACCGGGGACCCAGGCCTTGGCTATGGCCACCACCTTCTGCCTTCTTTCAGGGTCCGGGCTTGGCCCTAGGCGGTGGCCTTGGGCTCGGCTGCACCCAGCGTCCCTGCGACCGATCGCAGGAGCCGACCCCCAGTGGTCTCCTGCGATCGGCGCAGGCTCCCCGCTGGCGCCCAAGGCCAGGAAAGCCTCGGGCGGCTTTCCCGGCCTTGGGCTCCGCCACACCCCAGCTTCCCTGCAACAGTTTCCTGGTGGGCGTGGTTGGTGGGCGTGGCTTGGTTGGTGGGCGTGGCTTGGGCGTAGCGAAGGTGCGGTCAATTTGCATATTTGTCTATTATAAGGTAAGATAATTTCTGTTGGTCAGAAATCTAGAAGCATCTTAGTTGGCTGGTTCTGGTTTGATGTCCCTCATTAGAGTGTAGTGAAGATGGAGACAGTCATTTGAGGTCTGGACTGAGGCTGGAGGACATAAGGTGGCTCATTCATTTGGTTGGCAAGTTGATGCTCCTTGTTATTGGGAGACCTCAGTTCTCCCCCCATCAAGGGATTTTCATTGGTTACTTGAATCTCCTCATACCATGGCAGCTGAATTCCCCAGAATATGAAACCCAAGAAAGCAAGAGCCAGGCAGAGGCTATGCATTCCTTGACCTAGCTGGGAAGTTACCCAGCATCACTACCACCACATCTTTTTACGACTCTACTGAGGTATACCACATTTTCCGGTGTAGAAGATGACTTTTTAACCCAGGAAAATCTATATGCCCAGTCGTCTTAGACGCCAGAAAATACGGTAATTGTGTTTTACAGAGAAACCTCACATGTTTAATATATGTGATTTGATGAGTTTAGATATATACATACACCCATGACATCACCATAAAAAGGGTAATAAAACTATATTTCACCTCCTAAAGTTTCCTTGTGTTACCCCCTTTTTTTATGGTAAGAATGGTGTACATGAGAGCCAGTCTCTTAACAAAAATTGAAGTGCATGATACTGTGTTGTAGTTATATGCACTGTGTGGGAGAGCAGATTTCTAGAATTTATTCATCTTGCAAAAGTGAAAATTTATAGCCACTGAACACCTTCTCCTTTCCCATCTCCTCAGCCCATGGCAATCATTCTATTTTCTGCTTCCATGAGTTTCATTATTTTAGATATCTGAATGGAATCATACAGTTGTCTTTCTGTTACTGGTTTATGTCACTTAGTATAATGTCTTCCAGGTTCCACCATGTTGTTGCAAATGGTATGATTTCCTTCTTTTTAAAGACTGAATAATATTCCATTGTATGTATATGCTCCATTTTCTGTATCCATTTCCTGTTGATAGACATTTGAATAGCTTTCATATCTTGGCTGTTGTGAATACTGCTGCAATAAACATGGGAATGCAGATATCTTTGTGAGATTCTGATTTCAATTCTTTTGGGTATATACACAAAAATGCAATTTTTCTTCTAAATCATCATTTTCCATAGATGCTAAATCATTTTATATTCCTACCAACAGATACAAAAGTTCCTTTTTCTATATTCTTATGAACACCTGCTGCCTTCTGTTTATTTGATACTAGCCATTCTAACAGGTGCAAGGTGATATCTCATTGTAGTTTCAATGTGAATTTCTCTGATGATTAGTGACATTGAGCATCTTTTTTATATGCCTGCTGAACATTTGTATATCTTCTTTGGAGAAATATCTACTCAAGCTATTTTTAAAGCTGGGTAATTTATTTATTTATTTCCCATTGAGTTGTAGAAGTTTCTTATATATTTTGGATATTGACTCCTTTGCAGATATGTGGTTTGCAAATATTTTCTCCAATTCTGTAGGTAGTCTTTTCACCCTTTTGATTGTTTACTTTGCTGTTCAGAAGCTTTTTAGTTTGATGTAGTTCCAACTGTCTACGTTTACATAGGCAATCAAGCTTGTGCTAAATTTGGTGTCATATTCAAGAAGTCATTGCCAAGATCAAAGAAAATGATTTCCTTTGTGTTTTCTTCTACGAGTTTTATAAATTTAGATTCTAAGTGTAATCCTTTAATCCATTTTCAATTTTTATTTATTTATTTATTTATTTATTTATTTATTTAATTATTTTGGTATGCTGTAAAATCAGGGCATTCTATTGCATGTGAATATACAGTTTTCCCAATATCATTTGTATTTTTGGCTCCATTATCTACTATAAGTGACCATTTATGCTTGGATGTATTTATTCTGTTTCATGGTCTGTATGTCTGTCTTTATGCCAAGATCATGTTGTTGTAATTGCTGTAATTTTGTAATGTATTTTGAAATCAGGAAAGCTGGATGTTTCCAGCTTTGTTCTTATTCAATATTACTTTGGCTATTCTTATTTTGTGGTTTCACATGAATTATAGGATTGTTTTATTCTAAATCAATAAAAAATACTATTGGGATTTTGATGGGAATAACATTGAATCTGTAGATTACTTTGGGTAGTATGGAAATTTAAACAATATTAAGTATTTCAGTTCATGAATATGGAATGTCTTTCCATTTATTTGTGTCTTCTTTGAATTTTTTAATCAATGTTTTTGTAGTTTCCAGTGCACAAGTCTTTCACCTCCCTGGTTTAGTTTATTCCAAAGTATTTATTTCATTTTGATGCCACTGGAAAAAGACTGTTTTTTTAATTGCCCTTCTGGATTGTTTGTTCATCTATATATATAAAAGCCTAAGTAACCATTCAACCGTTTGACCGGACACTATGATGCACACTGACCACCAGGAGGCAGAAGCTCAGTGCACAGGCATGGAAACATGGAACAGACTGCTGAATTTCAGAGGGAAGGGGGAGTGGGAAGGGCAGGAAGAGATTAACCAAAGATCTTATATGCATACTAGAGGCCCGACTGGTGGAGTACCTCGGCCTGGCCTATGGGAATCAGGCCAAAACCAGCAGTCTGACATTCCCCGAGGGGTCCTGGATTGTGAAAGGGCACAGGCCGGGCCAAGGGACCCCACTGGTGCATGAATCCATGCACCAGGCCTCTAGTAGTGTATAAAAGTGCAACTGGTTTTTAAAGTTTATTTTGTATCCTGCAACTTTAGTGAATTTGTGTATTAGATCTAACAGTTTTTTCGGTGGAGTCTTTGGGGTTTTTTATATATATGTAAGATCATGTCATCTGCAAACAGATATTATTTTACTTTCTTTTCTATTTTTTTCCCCCTGCCTAATCATTCTGACTAGCATTTAGTATTATCCATATGTATAAAAAGCCAGTGTCTGTGACGACCGTGATGACCAAACGACTGGTTGGTCACCATGAGGTGACATTGAGCACCTCTCAGTCCCTCCACACCAGCCTCTGAGGGGGTGGGGCAGGACTGGGGACTGGTGAGCAGGCTGAACAGCTGACCTCTTTGTCCCTGCCCCTGGCCCGCAGGCTTCGATGGATCTGCGATGGTGAACGGGGGAATCGGGGTGAGTGGCGGGAGGACCTGGCTGGCTGTCAGGACATTGGGATCACCAGCTTATCCTCATATCTGGTGATCCCAATGTCCTGACAGGCTGCTCGGGGGCTCAGGCCTGTGGGAAAGCAGGTGCCGGGCAACTTCACCTCCACGCATGTGCTTTGGGCCAGCCGCTGATGGAACACACTGCCCTCTCAGGGCTGCTCATGCCGGGACGGGTAGGTCACGAGTGCACCCCGCAGCTTGCATCAGCTCCTCAGGCCCCAGTAGCAGCAGCAGGGGTGGCGGCAGTGGCAGCGCATTCCATCAGTGGCCAGCCTGGCGCATGCACATGGAGGTGAAGTTGCTGGCACCCGCTTTCCCACAGGCCTGAGCCCCGGAGCAGCCGGGTATGAACTAGTGATCCCAACGGCCTGATAGCCCAGCAGCGGAGGTGGCATTCAGCCTGGGGACTGGTGAATAGGCAGAAGATGGCCCTAATAGCAGGAGGCTAGGCCCTAGGGACCCTACCCGCACAATTTTGTGCACTGGGCCTCTAGTGTTGAATAAGAGTGGTTAGAGTAGGCATCCTTGTCTTGTTCTTGATTTTAGAGAAAAACTTTCAGCTTTTGACAATTGAGTATAAAGTTAGCTGCAGTTTGTCATGGCTTGGGGGAAGGGGTGGTGCTGATAAAGTAAAACTTCTCTTCATCCCCATTTTAATGCCCTTGTTCCCAGTTTTGCGATCTTCTGGGGTCTTGCAACTTTATAACTGCATTTTAGAAACCTCTTAAAGTTATTTGGATCCATATATGGTTGTTACATTGGTGTTTTTGTGGAAGGACAACTGCTAAAAATTCCTATTCTGCAATCTCCCTAATATCACTCTCCCTAGCACTACATAGTTTTGGTTAGAAACAAGTTACAAAATCTGGCCATCATTCAAGGGAAGAGGAATTTGAAGGAAGAAGTGTCAAAGAGTTTACAAAAATGTTTTAAAACTACCACAAAAAGAATAAACAAGCAATTATACAAATAAATAAATGAATGACATTATATATTTTAGGATATAGTACTAGAAATGGAGTTGCTGAATAAATGCACATACATATTTTAACAGTAGAAATATATTGCCATTTTGTCCCCTAAAAAGACAGTTAGCAGTCACATATCCACAAAGACCTTAATATTGCTTATTTACCCACAAACTCATGAACACTTGACACTAGCAAATTTGCTTTATTTTTTTTTTTTACCTGATAGGGTAAAACAGTTTTTATTCTTCAAATGTGTATCTTACCTGGTTACTAATTAGTTTAATGTCTTATGTTTATTGACCATCCACATTCTTGGTGAATTTCTTGTTGCTATCTTTTGTTGTTTTAAATATAGTTACTTGCTCTTGAATATATGTTTAAGAGGGCTTTATTTACTATGGGTAAAAAAAAATCTACAAATCTGTTGTCTGTTTTGAATGTTAAAATATTTCTTCCTAGTGTTTTTTTTAACTTTTAAAATGTTATTTTATACTCTATAGAAATTTAATATATTTTTAAATCTGCCAAATTGTTCTTATATAGGCTTTATTTCAGTAACCCAATATTGTTTTTAAAATTATCCAAATATTTCTGTGTTGTACTCTTATAGCATGAGTTTTATGAGTGTATGTGTGTGTATGTATTTTTTGTATATGGAATGAGGGAAGAAACTAAGTTTAGTTTTATTTCAGATTATTTTAAATGGTGATTTTAAAACCATTTATAACCATAGAACACTTTGTTTAAACAAAGACATAAAATGAACACCACCCAAATCAGGCCGTAGCTTCTTGGGTTGGAGCTCTGTCTGCTGGCTTCCCTTACCTCCACCTTCATTAGCTTCAAAGAAGAAGAAAGAAAGGTGAAGGAGTCATATTGAACACATGTGTTCCGTGAAACATGGTTTGAAAAACACTGCTGTCTGAAAACCCTAAAAACAAAAGTGATAAGTTAGCCGTGCGTTCAGACACTAGGAAACATTTAAAAGTGGAGTAAATAATATTTTGTTAGTTTATGCATTTATATTAATATTTATATACTGGTATGGCTTACATACACAAAGAAATTCATACACTTTCATGTTTTGATTTAATGTTTAAAATTCTTTAATCTGTCCAGTATGAAGCAACTACTTATATTTTGAAAATAAGGGAACATAGATTACAAGTCATGAAATTCATTTTTTTTCTAATAAATTCTTTTGGCTATAGGAACCAGGCAATGCATTCTATCTCTTAACAATCCTTATATAATAGATACTCACTCACCCCGTGTATGAATGAGTCATGAGCTCAGACAAGCATGTAGATTCAGATGCCACAGTACTCACACTGTGCATATATCATTTATATCCCCAAATATATATACTGTAGGCACATATGGACACACACAGAGTAAATCACAAAGCTTTTCACCCTGTGATTCTTTCTCTGTGATGGATCTCATTATTAATTAAAGAATCATTTAGCTTGCATAATTGTCTTCTGCCATACATAATTCCAACCTTTCAGTGTCTCTTCCAGTTGGCTTGTTAGTCTAAATGCACGCCTTTGTTTTGGTGACATCATCAATCACACCCTGCAGATGGACAGGCACAACAGTGGGGTGAATTATATGTAAAGAGGCCCTCTCTTTGTTCCCAATCATGGAACTTACCAACAGGTAACTTTTTTTGTAAATTTCATTGATTCTTTAAAAGTAAGGTGCTGACATTCCCACACTCTGTGGTTGAGGAGCTCAAGCTTCCACTGAAAAGAACTAGTCATTTGTTGTTAAGTGTCCACTGTGATATATGAACATTTCTGGCTTTTGGAGAAAATTGATAACAAGACATAAGACTGTTCAAAACAGCCAAACATGCTTTTTTCACACATACTTGTTCACAAATCAAGTTTTTGTCTTTCTTGAAAAACCAAACTTTAAAATAAAATCCAGTCCATCAAATAGTGGTTCTCAATATACAATATCTCAAGATATTAAAATTCCTGGGGCAATTGGGTCATTGCAATAAACGTGTGTGTGTGTGTGTGTGTGTGTGTGTGTGTGTGTGTGTGTGTGTGTGTTTGTGTGTGTGTGTGTAAAATTTCTTTTGGAAGAATAATGGAGGCATCATGGGAAATGGCCATGTTCCAGGGGCCCTTTAGACACCATCTTGCTACTAGCTTGACAGCATCAGGGGTTGCCATGCTGAACCTGATCAGTGGGTCCATCAGAGGCTCTGGCTAAAAGAGCAGTGATAGGTGAGAAGCATAGTATTGGGAATAAATGGTTTTGCCCTCTGGCATTAGCCTTAAAAGAATGTTAAAAATACTCTCTCGAATATCCATACCTTCCCTTCACTGAAGCCCATAGTTTTATGTAATGTCTTATTGATGAAGAATATGATTTATGATTCTTTGGCCTCTCTGAGTTTGCTACCCCCCATCTAAAACTATACCTCTTTCAAAATGCAACATGATTTTTCTTTGTCTGACTGTTCTGAGATTTGTGAGTAAGTATGTGCTAATGCACCAAGTTCCCTCTAGGAAGGCTGTATGTTCTCTCTCTCTCTCTCTCTCTCTCTCTCTCTCTCTCTCTCTCTCTCTCTCTCTCTCTCCCCCTCCTCTCTTTATATTGCTCAGTACCTACTGAGTTCTAGCAGCAGGGTCAGAATGTTCAGGGAATTTGAATTGATAATGTTTTCTGAAGTATTTTGTTCAGTCATATTATTTAAAAGGAAATATTTTAGAGCTCTACAGCCAATATCTCAGAGAAAACTTGGAAAAGATGTTCTCTATTAAAATTAAGTAAATTTAATAAGCCAACTTTATTAAATTGTGTTAAGTTTTAAGTATGGAAGTCATACACATTGTTCAAAATTCACAAGGTACAACATGACATTGAGCGAGAAGTAAGTTTTCATCTCTTTTGATTTTCAGCTATTTTCCAGGACATGGATTTTGCCAGTTTCTTGACCATTCTGTATAGATTCTTACAGGCATGTTCTATACATTTGTATGTGTATATATGTATTCTTACAAATGTTTAGATGATAGAAGCACTTTTCTGAAACTTACTTTTATCATAATGTATTTTGGAGTCTTTCCATATTTGTGATGTAGAAACATCTTCTTCTGAATGAGTATAAAATATTCCATTGTAGAGACATATTGTGAGCTATTTTCAAAAATAAGCTTATCACATAGCCTCCTTTTAATGGATAGTTTGGGGGATTTGGGGAAAAAAATAAAACTGCGCCTACTTCTGGAACATCAGATCATATCTATCCTCCCATGTTTCTCCAAAAGTTTTTATGATCTTTCCTCATGGTATTTTGTTTTCTTGTGCATTTTGTACACATCTCATGAAACTTTATTTGTAGGGATTCCTGGAGGCCTATATTCAAGATGGCTTCCACTAGAAACAACTGTTCTGTTTCTGCTACCAACCTGGGATTTCTTACTAAATTCTGTGTGTGTGTGTATGTGTGTGTGTGTATGTGTGTGTGTGTGTGTGTATATGTGTGTGTCTGTGTGTGTCTGTGTGTGTCTGCGTATGTGTGTGTATGTGTGTGTATGTGTGTGTGTTTGACACCTGACATAGTATGAATTTTAACTGAAATAACCATGTTATAACTGGCTTATGGTTATAAATTTTAATGAAAGATACCACTCCTATATCCTATGCTGAGTTTCCAGAAATGTAGCTTTATTTGCCTTCCTTTCTCAGGGTTTGCAGGCTGGTGATGGGCTGGTAAATGGGATGTGTTTACTTGTGTTTTATATTACTCTGAGTATATGGCCCTTGGAGGGATGAGTTGTTTATGTTGAAGTGTTTCATATTAGATTTCTCACTTAGGGTGACCCCAAGACTTTGTCTCCCCATATCCTCTGAGATTAAGAAAACCAAAGCCAAAGTTACCTGAAATGGCAAATGTTTTCAAGACAAAGACAGACTCAGGGTTACTTAACTCTCTTTGTTCCTCCTTTGTTGTATTATTTACTAAGTTGTTACTTATAAATTATTTTTAAACGAATAGAAGTATAAAACATTTTAGTTGTTTTCAGCAGAAAGGTCACTCACAATAACTACTGCTCAAGAAATATTTGTTGAATGGGTGAAGGAGTGAGTTTTCAGGTCCTCCTGTGTACTGTTGATAGTTCATTCAAACTTTCACAGAGAGCAGTAGGAAAGAGGTCCTTTTCTCAGGGGAATTTTTCTGTATAGAAATACCTTTTCTATAAAGCAATACAGAACAAGAATTATGCCTTTACTAAAAGAGAAGACAAAAGAAAGAAGGCAATAAGAGAAAAAGTATATAGGGGAAATGCCTAATAGGGTGATAAGAGAATAGCTTGGAGATGGGACTGTGAAGTATAGGCATTGATGGTTGGTGTTTCCCCAGACATGAGTACATTTTACATGTCTCTTTCATATTTGGAACTATTGCCAATTCTTCTACAGTTGTTCCTGCATATCTACTGCCATAAATGAATATATTCTGACTCCTGAGGGTCCCCCAACCTCACACTTTGAGCTCATTGAGCTTATCATAACTCTAATGGGCTAAAGGAGGAGTCCAGCAGTTCAGTGAAAAGAATGTTACATTGAAGATTGTTTGCACAGTAGAGGAAAACCCATCCTCTAAGTCCTCCAGAATCCATTTCAGGGACCTGCCACTCATCTTTGAACTCTTTTCTCTCTACTGCACTTTTTGCATTAGATCTTTCCAGAGAATTATGTTTATCCCTCCACCTTATGGCCTGGGTGGTCTGAATCAGTGAAATTATTCCATTTCTCAGAGCCACATTAACAGAAAGGTGGCTGCAGATAGTCTGGTTCTTCCATAAGTCATAATGCTTTTAGAAGCATTTTATTATCGTCCAGGATGAAATATGTGACGTCCTGTAATGGGACTTAAATATCAGGACCTCTGACTTCTCTCAAGGTGAGCCATCTCCTCACGCCTTCCCTCTCCTCGGGCCATCGTGTCACCTTCTCCCAAGGACTATGGAGCACTAATGCATCTGCCACACACTCCCAAGGATCAGAACTCCGCTAGTTTTTCATCCATGCATGTTTCCTGCAATGAAGAAACATCTTACAAGAGCACACTTGGGCAGAAATGGCAAGATTTCTTGGGACAAAAAAAAAATGGCTTCTTAATGGCTACCATTAACAAGCAGAGCACAAGAGGTGAGGTGATGGAATATGGCCTCCTTGCTTAATGGGAGCTGGTGTCCGACACTGTGTCCACATGAGAAAAGAGAGTGTTCAGTGAGTGTCTAGAATATGGGCTGCTTCACACACTAAGTGTTACAAAAGACCAATGAACCTCAGTCATGTTTCTGCTTAAAATTTTTTCTTGTTTATGCATTCCCATGCCCGTGTATCATAACAAGGATATTGCTAATGGGCATTGCCCCAGTTGGCAAAAATGAGTTTTCTTGGGCCAACAGGGGCTCTCTCCATAATGACTGACTACACTGGACTTCCTCCTGACATCATACTTCAATCAAAAACTTTTTGCACAAAATGTCACTTTCAAAGTTGCAGTTTGGGGAAAAAAAAGTGTCCTTATAAAAAATTCATGGCCACAATGATCTGATAATGCAGTGTTCTGATACCAGCAGATGTTTTGTCTAACATGTTCCCTGAAGCTGTACTCGGTGCCTTCATATCTTTCACTTCCAGTTGCTATCTGCTGACTGTGGGATGTCATGTACGTACCCTATAGCTATGCGCGGCAATTCGCATCTAACACCACTGTGCGTAATGAGCTTCGCAAGATGCTTGTCGCAATAACTCCGTACTTCCCTAACCATATGGAACACAACACTCTAAAGCCCATAGACACTTTTTTTTATTACAGTTCAGATCCTTAAAACATAATCTGTGTGATGTCTAGTGAATGTACGTGAAGAGCTGCTGAAAACAAAGTTAACACTTGTTCACATCATCTGTTACAAATGTCCAATTTGGGACAATAAATTTCCTCGGAACCTGTTCTTTTGCTGACTCGTTGCTTTATCTTTTTTCCTCTTTCTCTCACGTCGTTGTTTTTTTTATGAACTATGCATATGTATTAAATGGGATTTGTTGTCCCTAGATACCAATTTGCATAAAGTACAAGCCATCATTGGTTGGAGAGAAGCAAATTACTTCTCCGGCAAGATCACACTTTTTCTTTCTTTTTTCCTTTTTTTTTTTTTTAATTTTAACAAACCACAGGCAGAGGCTGTTAACAGCACTTAGCCAGATATGCAAAGTATCACTTTTCTCAAAAGCAGCTTGATCAATGAGGGGGAAGGAAAATAAGTGAGAGGTGATATTATTCAATTAAGGCCCATATAAAGCTCACCTGAAATAGAAATGCCATACCTGTTCAGCCACCTGTCCACCTGTCCACCTGTCCACCTGTCCACCTGTCGGTAAGCTGAGCCCCTGCATGGCCCCTTAGGTTCGTGTCAGGTATTCAACTCTTCCGGGGGGGGAGGGGGGTCGGGAACCAAGAGACTTAGCAAAGGAGTGAGACCAACTTAGCAGCTTTTAAAAATAAAACTAAGCTCTCAGTTTTATTCTCTGCTGCTCAGAAAACTCACATTTTTTTTTATTTATGTCTTTTTCAAGTTACTCTTGCCATTCTTTTCTTTGTGGCTTAACCAAGCAGCTTTTTGTCAACAACTCTGCCTATAATTAATTGCTGACTCAAAATGTCTTATAACCTGTAGGCCCCCAAACCTCTGCCCATCACTAAAAGCAGATTTTTCCTACCAGATGCACGAAGAAGTGTGGGACATTTTGGATGGAGCCCCAGCATTCAGGTCCACACAAGTCCATGGCTTTCTCCTTCCCACTGCTTTTGTCATGTACACCTGTGACAAGTTGGCAATTGCCTGGGTGATATTGCAGAGACTTGCAAATTCCAGCTTGTCCCTCTGCTAAGCCTGTGCTAGTTTTCGCTAAATAAAGAAACAAACAGCTCTCTCAGCCAAGAATCTCAGACGATGGGTAGGGGGTGGAAGTTGTGAACCTTAGAAACAGCTGGGAATAAATAACACTCTCCAACTTTTGACAAACTTGCCAGAGAAACTTCAGGAGTCTGTGGTCTGACTTAGATGCACATTTTAGTTAAGTTTTGATATGTGTTACAGAATGATTGATTTTTAAAGAACACTTTAGCTAGGCTACATGCCCGTTCTTTACAGGTAGCAAATATATCATTTACTCATTGTAACCCTTAGAGGTAAACAGGGATAGTTAGAAAATTCTGCTCCCCTTTCTGGGAAGGGGCACTCCATTATTATTCATTGATAAGAATCAAAGCGATTTGAATATTTATATTATTATATAATTTACCCCCAGTGATTTGTCAGGAGGCCAAGTAGAGATAGAAACAAATGAATGAGAACCCAATTTAATTGGCGACATAAGGGGCCTACACCACTACCCATGATAGCTCTGAGGAAGACACAGAGGTTACAAAAATTCACCATTCAGAAGTCAGAGCCTCTGAAAGCATGAGTGTGTGTGTGTGTGTGTGTGTGTGTGTGTGTGTGTGTGTGTCCTCCCATTACTTGGCTCCTAGTGTCTAGAAAGCTTGTATTTAAAAGGTGCTCAATACCTATTAGTTATAAGAATTAATGAATGACTGAACTGTGAGTTAATGAACACATAAAGGAAGTGGGCTACATACAAAGAACTATTTATCTGTTAATAGCACTACAGCAAAAGATTAACAAAATTCCTGTGATGTGAGATTTATTCCTCGAAATTTCCACAAAGAGACATTTTTTGAGTATCTAGATTGTTCTAGAACATAAACTAAGCACTGCTGATTGTGAGAGTAATATAATAGAGTCTGGGAGGTAATATGTGGTTGTAGAAATGGTATGATTTCGAGATAGAAACAAACAAAACAATACATTTACTAGTTCATTAAACCTGGGTAAATTGCTTCATCTACCTGAGCCTTAGTTTTCTCTTTTGTGAAATAGAGGGAAATAGCCATAGCATAGGAATGTTTTGATAATTAAATGAGTTTGATCAATATCAAGTTCCTGGTTTAGTAAATACTCTCTGAGCGTTGGTTTCCTGTTTATTTCCCTGCCTGTAAGAACTTAATAATTTAATTCTACTCTTCTAGATGAACACACTACATATATCCCAAATAAAAGAAAATCTTGGAAGTTTGAGAGAGGTACACAGAAGTACTTCTGAAAAGAAAAACGCATGAAACTAGAAGCCATTTTGTTTCCTTGTCCTGTCTTGCGCCTGTGTCCAATATGTTTTATCTTCCTTTCTTCCATTCAATTACCCAAATTCTATTCAGTTATTCAATTTCTAAGCCTTTGGTGTTTAGGAGATAGGGTTTCAGAGTTCTAAGTGGGCTTTTGCATTGTTTGTTTAATCTCAAAACATAAATATTTATCTTTTACTGTGATCCACCCATTGTCTTTTGCTGCATAGCACATAACCAACAAAACTTAGTATTTTGAAATAGCAAGTAGTTGTTTCTCACAGTTGATGGGTTAGCTATATAGCTGCCCTTCTGGTTTAGCCTAGACCCACCCATGTGGGTACATTTAGCTGGGAGGTTGGTGGGTTGAAAATTCTAAGAAGGGCTCCCTCACACGTTGGTGCTGACTGTTGTCTGGAGCATCTTGGTTCTGCTCCATGTGGTCTCTTTCCTTCGGTGGGGAAGGCTGGCTTCCTTCTGTGGCAGTCGCAAGTCAATGTTTCAACAGGGTGAACATGGAAGCTGTATGGCCTCTTCATGACAAAGCTCCAGAGCTTGTACAGAGTCATTTGTGCCACATTTTATTGGACAAAACAAGTCATAAGGCCAACACAGATTCAAGGGTTAGAGAAATAGAGTCTACCTCTGGATGGGAGGCATGCCAATGCCACATTGCAAAGAATTGTGCATAATTACAAGTATTTGTACCCCATCAACTTCAGGGGCCTCCCCTTGATATGGAGGATTTGTGTCTGCATTCTCTTTGGATGGGGCCTTTCCTGTGGCCCTCTTTTTGAATTCCTGTTCTTATAAACTGAGAAATTTCCAAAGATTCTATATAACCAAGTCCCTATTTCCAGGTTTTACAATCATTAATGTGCTCTTCTAAACAGAGAATTACAAATGTGTTTCATACATTTTTTCTTATAATATGATTTCTGCAAGGGAAGGAGTGGTAGAAAATTATTGTAATACTGATAAAAAATATATGCTGCCTTTCTATATAGCCTGCATAAAAAGGAAGAAAGATTGCAAACAACTTAACTTTACTTCTTAGGAAGTAGAAAAAGAAGAACAAATGAAAAATAAAGTTAACAGAAGGAAGAAAATAACTATCAGAGCTGAAATAAATAAAACAGAGAAGAGAAAAAAACAATAGAAAAATCAACAAAAGTTAGAGTTGGTTTTTGAAAAAAATAAACAAAATTAGTAAAACTTAGCTACACTAAGAAAAAAGAAAAGACTCAGATAAAGTCTTCAATGAAAAATGAGACTTAGAACAGACATCTTAAAAATAAAAATAATCATAAAAACTATTTTTAATAATTAAGTGAACAAATAGGATTACTAAGAAGAAATTGATAAATTCCTAGAAACATACAACATCCAAAGACTGAATTTAGAAGAAATAGAAAGCCTGAATAGACCAATTATAAATAAGAATGTTGAAGTAATAATCAAAACCTCCCAACAAAGAAAAACCTAGAGCCAGATGGCTTCATGACTGAATTCTATCAAACATTCAAAGGGGAGCATACTGGTTTGAATGTTTAATAGTAGTACAGAACTATACATTCGTTCACATTATTGTCCTAATACCTAATAACTGTGAGAGTTTGGGCACATCGTTTTAACAATTTGAGAGTGTGGATTTCTGTTCTTGAATTGGCAAAAGATTTTAAAAAAGTGAGTTGTCAGTATCGCATACTCTTACTCCAAAAGTACAAATCCTACAAGGGCTACAATCAATTAACAGTATGCTCCCTTATGAACAATCAACTAACAACCATTTACCCCCAAGTAGATTTTTAAATGGTGGAGTTTTTGTTTGTTTGTTTGTTTTTGTTCCTTTTTGTTGTGCCCAACACTGGAGGAGGCAGAACTTAGAAGAAGAAAGAATGGGAAACATTAAAAAGGTGCTGATACCACCCGCCCCTCCCCGCCCCCCCCACACACATACAATCCACCATTAAGTACACAGTTTAGGTTATGGTGGAGAGGGAAAGAGACAGATATAGATCCTTGGAAGAAAAGTGTGTGTGTGTGGGGGGGGGGGGGGAGGGAGGGAGATAACTCAGAGTCCTAGAAGACAAGAGAGAAAGAAAACTTCAAGAGAAGGGAGTAATCTACAAGACGACATGAGGCAGAGATTGCAGGGTATTGACTATAAAAAGGCCCCTTGAACTTGGAAGTCAGATTTGAGAATACTCTTCAGGAGTAAAGTGCATAGCGTCAGATGATGCAAATGGGGAGACTGGTCAAGAGCAGACCACTTATCAGGGGTGTCTGGCAGAAAAAAGGATGAGGAGGGAGTTAAACTATAGCTTTGGGAGAGAATTCTTATTTTATGATATAAATTCCTAAGCTTATCTTAAGAAAGAAGTGAGGTCTAAAGACTCAAAAAAGTAGTGAGGAGATGTAAAAATTATTTATTGAGCACATACTATGTGACTGACACTTTCACTATTAGAGACACAGCAATGGAAAAGACAGGCAAAGATCTTTGCTTCTTATGATTTACATTCTAGTGGGATGAGATAGGAAATAAAATAAGCAAAATATATAATGTGTTAGAAGTTAATATGTGCTATGGAGGATAAATGTTTTCAAGTAATTTTTTCAGTCATTCAAGGGTGATAAATACCTACAAGAAAAAACGTAAAAATATCAGATGAGACTAGAGAAAGACCCTTAAACGGAGAGGGGGTTAGGACAATTGAGTCCTGTTGTATAGGGAAAGTGGCTTTTTACCTCTGCTTTTGCTTAATATGTGTCTTAGCATATGTTTGTCAACACTTTGCTCAGCTCCTACTACCCTCACTATATTGATGTAAGAATTAACACATACTGGAGGACTAACTATTGATGTACAATCTTGGTCCCTTCTTATGGATGGTGATATAATTCACAGTAACCCAGGTAGTGCATTTTCCAATTACACATTCTATTGTCTCTTTTGCTGTCATATGTCACCTTTACCTACCTATCAACTAGCACATTTTACTTCATTATGTGCACACAGTCATCGTTAGGGACAATGAGTGTATCCTGAATTGTCACAAACCCTAATTTCAAGCAGCAAATCATTCTCCAGTTACATTTTAGAACAAGTTTATGTATATAATATAGTTGCAGCTAGTGAATTGAATGCAGTAGGATTGATTTCATGCCTACCCCCATATTTGTATGTGGTATATTTCTTTTAACCATTGTTTTCAGAGTAACCTCCAATTTTTCACAATCGGTGTGGGACTCTGCATTTGTAGCCTCACACATAATGGCTCACAGTGTTTGAATAGCTTGCCCAAGACACCCAAGATATGAAGGTGTTGGTCACGGTCTTTAAAATTTGGTTCTCTAGAGTAGTTAGCAATTTCAGAAGCAATAAGGCAGCCCTGGAGAGGGTCTGTGGAGAGTCCCTCAGAAGGGCTCTAGAAAAAAAACACAGATTCATTCAGGCTGAATTACATTCTGCCCCAAGTCAACCTCCTCACTGTTCTTTGTCATTCCTTTTGTCTAAGAGTGTAGTGTCATTTTCAAGCTTGTATTAGAGAGTAAGAAATCCTCACAACTGCATTAACCTCGTCTATTTGATTCCCCATTTGGATCCATGAATTGGAAAAGTGAAAAGGTGCAGTCTCCACATCTGAATTCTTGTTTGTGATGTGTGAACATTTGAAGTCCCAACTTCACCATCACTCTCTAACTCTGCCCTCTGCTCTAGATGCCTAAAGTCCAGGAACCCTGTGGAAGTCCCAACTTGAGACCTTGTCTAAGTATCCTTCTCAATTAGAGAATGTTATTTTCCATTTCATTACAAGCAAACTCAAGCCTTAGTCCCTTTTGCTTCCAGCTCTTTCTTAGCACAGACTCTAGGCCCTAATGAATTTGCCCCTAATTACCAGATAGTTTCTTTTTAAAAAAATATATTTGTATTATTTTCCGAGAGAAAAGGAGAGGGAGGGGGAGAGAGAGAGGGAGAGAGAAGAACATCAATGATGAGATGATGAGAGAGAATCATTGATCAGCTGCCTCCTGCACACTGGGGATCAAGGCACACCATCTGGGCTAACTGATGCTTTCTGAAAACAGTCTTTCCTCACTCTCCCTTGGCCTAAAATATTCCAAAACTATACTTTCAGACATTCCCATTTGGAAATTCCTTCTCACTTATATAACCAGTGAAGTTAACAATGCAATTCAGTGGTCAATTTTATCTCTTCTTTTATCATTCCTTCAGATTTTTCCAGTTGGACTAATTTAGTCCCCTCCCCCCACCCATACCCTCTTCCTAAATCCATATTCAAAGTCTTCTTAATAGGAAGTAAAGGCTATCAAATCCCAAAAGTTTCTGCTAAATTTCTTCATTCTTCCTTTGCCAACAGGAGGAAGCTATATGTTTCTGCTGGGTTTGCTAGTCATGGGATTTCCCCCCTTTTCCTTACCAGTTCTATAATTAATGCATGTTCTTTGATTCTACATTTATATTTAACACATTTTAAAAGGTACAAGATGCATTTTAAAGATGCTTCTCATCCCCTTGTGATTATTCAATACGGAGGAGCCATGTAGGGATTCTGAAAGCAACTCACAGGAAGGAGGGGTATGCTCTTGACAGACTCCCAAGAGCAGAAGCCTTAGAAGGGAAAGTTCTTGGACTTGGAAACTCTTGCACCACCTGCTGGCAATTTAGGAAAGCAATTAAATGCCAGAGGTGGACTGACGCACTCCCTGTGGCATTTGGAGCAACCACCCTCTTAGGGTATCATTTTATCATCAGAGTCTGGAGGGTTGCCAGGTACAGAGCCTGTGCTTAAACTTATGGAAAACTTAGTTTTGGCATTTCACACTCCTGGAAAACTGGCTGATTTTTTTTAAAGAGCTCTTTCTCTTTTTCCCTCTAATTCCACTCCAACCGTCCCTCAGCCTAGAGAGAGCTTCAGGTTTTTGAATGCCTCTCTTTTCACTCAACATTGTCTCCTTGGCAGGTTCCTAAGAGGGCTCTTTCTCTCCAGCTCTTGGAGCTCATTCCCAAAGAATAATGTCTACTTTTTGTTAGTAAAAAGTGCCCTTGAGGCATTCACTATATGCAAAGATACTTAGATACTAGGGTGACTTCTGTGGCCTACAAATCATGAAAAGGAAGCTCTGGGAGAGGTAGAACAAAGGCTTTTTTTTCTGCATCCAAGGATGCCCTGAGCCTCATCCCTCAGCTGCTTTAAGGAACACCCATCAGTCATTGTACTGATAAGGAAGCTACTGGAAGCAACTAGCACGTCATTGTCACTCAGTATGACTGACCACTATTCAATAACTCTGAGATTTAAAGGATCTGGGTGATTCCTGCAGCCACAGTTCTCAGCCCATAGACTACATAAACATCATGTAGGGAACTTGTAAAATTGGTAGATACCTGGGCCCTGTTGCAGCGATCCAGATTTTAGATATGAGTAGGCCTGTCATGTTTGCACATCTAATAAGGCTTCGCAGTAGTTCTGTTGCTTAGAACCTATATAGGTTGTTTTGTTCACTTATCAATGTATCATGTCTTTGCATGTTGACACATCCATAATATCATCATCATCATTTTAATGGCTTTTTCATTGCACATGCGTATGATTATTTAGCCAGTGCCCTATTGTTGAATATCTAAAATTTCCCCAATAGTTCTATGTTTATAAACAAATATTTCTGCAATAAATATTTCTGTGCATGTGCCTACCTGTTCAATCTTTTCCTTAGGATGAATTTCTAGTGGTTGAATTGTCAAGTCAAAGGATAATCAATTGTAAGGTTTTTAATAAATTGCTAAATGGCCCCTAAGAAATGTTTCTTGATTCACCCCGTGAGGAGAACTTTGTAATAGTGTAAAAACATACTCTTACCAATCTGAATTTCATTTTCATAAAAAGCAAACAAAAACTGATTACCCATGTGCACTGATAGAAAAAATTATTTTCATTGTTTTAAGTGCATTTATTTGACTCAGAGAGAATGGACACTTACAAAAAAATCTATTTGCATTTAAGTTCTTATTTTATGAACTGCTTATTTACATTCTTTGCCCACTATATTCTTGCAACAGTTTTTCTTCCTTACTAACCAGAAAGAGCTGTTTACATATGAAGGATATTAACACTTTGTCGGCTACATATTTGCAAATATGTTCCCATATATTTCTTAAAACATTTTGTTCATGATATTTTTAACTGGTTTGTGTGTTTTTTTGTTGTTGTTGTTTGTTTGTTTTTTGCTATACAGATATTTATTTTTATAAAGTAAAATGTATACATTTCAAAAGAATTTCTACGTTCAATTTCATATGTGGTAAGACCTACTTAAAATTATATATTTTATCATTTATTTTTACATTGAGATCTTTGATCTATTTGAAATTTTTCTTGATATGAAAGACTAAGTTTATGTCTCATATTGTCAGTCTAATGTCTTAAAAGCTATCAGTCCCCATATATACTAGTATGTATATATAATCATAGAAAAGTTCTAAACAACTATGCACACTCTGGGAGAAACAAGACAAAATATCTCTTCAGAGGGTGCTCTCTTGCACTAGTTTACTGGAAAACTTCCTCTTGCCATTGACTTTGAGACTTGCTGGGCTGTATGGCTTCCAGAGGAAGCCACCAACCTTCCCTTCCCACTATCTGCAGGTCAACAGGTTTCTAAGGCTGTCGTACTTCAGATAAATCATCAAGCAAAGGAGAAGATAAGAAAAGCAACCCAGTATGGTTTAACGTCAATATGTCATTGTGTACTGCAATTGCCTTCATTCTCTCCCCGCATTTTTTTGTACTTCCCAACTGCAACGTGAGAGAATGAAATGAGCACAATGTGAGAGCAATGAGTACTTTGACCCCGGCTTTATCACTGTGTGACCACTCATCTCTCTGAATCTTTTATAAAATGAGTAGATGGGTGCATTAGTCTGTTCAGGCCGCCATAACAAGATACCATAGACTGGATGGCTTAAACAACAGAAATTTATCTTCTCACAGTTCTGAAGGCTAGAAGTTCAAGATCAAGGTACCAGCAGAGTTGGTTTGTGCTGAGGCCTCTTTACCTGGCTTGCAGACAGCCACCTTCTCTCTGTGTCCTCCCATGGCAGGTCCTTTGTACATGTGCATGGAGAGAGATTTCTGTTGTCTCTTCCTCTACTATGGGGCTACCAGATCTATTGGATTAGAATCCCACTCCCGTTACCTCAATTATCCCTATTTACATCCTTGGAGGTCCTATTTCCAAGTATAGTCACATCAGGGTTAGAATTTCAACTTATAATTTTTTTTGGGGGGGAGGGAACACAATTCAGTCCATAACAGTGTGACTATCTAGATCTTACACAGATGAAAATATTTTAAAAAGACTTTTCAAATAAGTGCTACTGGCTTGAGAGAAGGAGCCTAAAAATGCAAATTGCATTTCCACTGAAGTCAGCCTGCTGTCTGTTTTTAGCATGTTCACTATGTCCGGGCTGTGCCGGAAGCTTCCGGGTATTCAAAAGAAGCATTCAGCCTAGGCTTTGCTCTTCAGTGGCATAGTCTCTCAGTGTAAGGAGGTGATACCAACCTTTGAAAGAATGAGAGAACAGCACAAAACTCAACACTTAAGGCAGGGTGGGGCTTCAAATACCGTATTTTCTGGCGTATAAGACGACTGGGCATATAGGAGATTTTCCTGGGTTAAAAAGTCGTCTCATACGCCAGAAAATACGGTAATACACCTATGTTGGAGGCAATCAGGTAAGAGACTGACCACATTCAGAGGCAAAGCAGAAACATGCAGTCCAGGTCCTCTGAGAAAACTCCCTGGTTGAGTGTTGGCTTGTTCTGAATGGAGGCAGGTAGCCCTTGTTCTGAGCTGGGGGAACCAAACTAGTTGGAGCCTGAACAGAGGGGAGTGTCTCCCTGGCACAGTACGCCCATGACCTCCAGAGAGACCTTTGCGGTAGATTACAGGAGTCCTTTGAACTGGGGACCCAAGGAAGGAAATAGCACCAGCATTTTCTTTTCCGAAAATTGATGTTATGGTAGGAAAGGGAACCCTGGGTGGGCCAGAGGATAGGTCATTCTAACCAGGCCCCTCATTTCTGCAGAGGAGGAAGGTGAGTTTATGGAGACAAACAGCCTCTTCAAAGACACGTCGTGGCATTAGTGTTCTAAGAGCAGATAATCCCAAACACCACACTGGTGAGGAGCCCGGCAAACACAGCAGGGGCAGGAGGAGGGCACAGCAGGGCTGTGGGGGCCTCTAATGAGGAGTGTGCCAGCCTGGGCTAACAGAGTAAACCTGGCCCTTCTCTCCCCCCCACCCCTCCGCCCCCCAGCCCTTCCTCTCCTCTGCCCCCTCGCCCCTTTCCCTGGAAAGCAGGCTGCTAAATACCTGGTTGTAAGCCCCACAAGTGGTGCTACCTGAAGTGGTTTAACCCACTGCCAGGGTTGTACCAATCATTCAGCAATTCCCACAGCTGCTTTTGTGAGAAGCCTCTCTCTTAAGCCTCTGGTTTAAGAATTTAGAGTAATCATGTAAAAATGATACCCCTGTGCTCCATGATCCGCTGAATCTCGCTAATGCCGGATCCCAGAAGAGGGCTTATTAATGGTGAGACGCAGTGCCTCTCTCCCGGCTCATGTTTCACACGGATCTCTCTTATGGATTCAGCTGTAAACCTCGCTGCTGATAAAGGGAGTATAATGAACCTCCCCGCTCCACGAGAATGAAATCCAGGGCTGACGGAGTAGTCACCTGCTGTACCTCCTGGCGCTGTGGCAGGCGCGGGAGGTGTGCTAAGTGGCCGTGGGAAATCGAGGCCATTTCCTCTTACATCCCAGGCTTTCCCCTGTCATAGCGAAAGAGGCTGCATTTGAAGGTCAATATTTGGGACTGGAGAGGTGCCATCGTTTCTTACATAGCCCCATAGCACTGTCTGTTCTCTACCGCTCATGGGATGAAGGGCTTCTCATTACTGTGTCATCTCCATAAAAATGAATAATGCTTTGAAATCTCTAGATCCCATCAAGTAGATCATTCTAGAATATTTGGGGGCTCAGGACATCTCCCACTTTGTTCTGACAGTGAACGCTTGGGCCACTGCCTTTTCTAATAGAAGTCTATGAGGGGCACTGAGTATAACACCACAATTGCTTCTCTGGGTCCCGCCTGTCATAGCCCTGCCCCATCCAAAGTCAGCAAGGAGATGGCAGCTCCTGTCTCAGGTGAGAAGCCCTCTCTAGAACCCAGGGATGTAGAATTTCACTCTTCAAACAGCTCGACTCTGTATGGAGCTTGGTCCTTTCCCAAATGATTTTAAATTGGTGGTTCCTAACCTAGACGTTTTCCTCTGCTTTTTCGACTAGTACGCAGTGACGGGGGACACTTAAACCTTTTGTCCCAAGTGCCCAAGCAGACAGAGCCCGGGCTGAAGTGTTTGCATGCCTCTTCACAGGCGGTGTGGCTCGGGCCTCAGTTCCTTTGGTGTGCAGCGGGGGGCTGACTTTTGACGATGGCACCTCCAGGTAATAGGCCGATCCTGGACGATTGTTCTGGCGTCATTCGAAGTGTGTTTGGTGAACAGGGTAATAGCATCCTTGGGAAAGGTGCCCTTTCGTGTGGAGTGAGGAAGAAGAACCCTGGAGGATGGGATGCTCAATTCTGAAGGAACAGCCAGGACCCCTGCTTTTCAAACTAGCTCCCCATCAGCATGACCTCTCTGGAAAGACATACAGACCATCTATGTAAGCACCCGCAGCTAACATCAATCAGTACTTGGTCATAAAAACCACACTGTCACAGGCCCCCTCTGTTAACCACTACTGCCTCATCTGAACGCATACTCCCATTTTAATTTACTTTTCACTTACCTAACCTTAAAAAACAACACCTCATTTTACTCACTGCTTATTGATAAAGGGTTAATGCTATTTTCCTTCCTCCAGTGAACTTTCTTGCACTCTATCCTCAGTGGAGTGTACGTCTTTGTGTTTCTCTGCCAAGGTATCACTATTGAGCAAATCGCAGGTCTTAATGCTGCCCAGTTCACGCAGCGATACCTTTTTATTCAGAATTGCTGGAGGTCATCTCAATGGGAGGAGTGGGGAGGAATGAGAATTTACCCCCAACTTGAATTAAAATAACTTCTAAGCACTTCCTAGAGCAGGGAACACAGATGAAAGGGGCCCCAAATTATGGGAGTATTTGAAATAACAAGGCAAGGGTGTCCTTTGAAATATACTCAGCCACGTTTGTTTGCCTTTAAGTCAGATCACCTTAACCAAGGACATTGGGTGGCAGGAACAAATGGTTAATGACTGTGGAAGGAAACCTGGCCAATTGGCTTTTCTTCCTTCCTCTTTCTTTTACTTATCTTTTTATATTATTATTATTATTTTTTTAACTTTGGCTAGAATGCCCAGTAGGAGTGCAGACTGGAAGATTGGCTGTCTTTTGAACTGGAGACATCACAGGAAACTGGGGAGGCTCCAAATTGCTAACCTGAGGCCGGAGCAAAAACTTTTTTTCCCCTTCGAAGGGACTGCTTTTTTTTCCTCCCCTTCATCGAATGGTATCCCAAGTCCTGCTGGATTGTGACTGTCTTTGTTCCTGCAGCCAAGCCTTCTAGCTGGCTCACACTCTGCCACACGCATAACCTCACGCGAGAAAGGCGATTACAAAGAGGGCAAACACCCTAGAGGGTTCCCCTTTATCAGAACCTTCCCTGACAGTTGGACTCCTCATTTCCAGAGCCCTCGTCTGATTATTAGTGTACTGACGGAATGAAAATAACCTCATCTTCCTACATGAATCATAAATAAAACCCTTTTATTTCATCAAAGAGGTTGGCAGGTTTATAGTCCTTTGCAATGCAGGCACGATGTGAATGACATACCTTTAATTTTGCTGACAAGCTCACCGGGGGTTCAAATGAAAAAAAGAGTGAAAAGTGGGTGACTTCGACAAACGTCGTGCAGGAGCTTTTTGGCCAGGATAAATATTTCACCTTGCCACTGTAATCAGGGAACCAACTGCTCTTGGTAATGAACTCTTCAATTACTAGTACAGCCCACTTCTGACGCTTCAAAACTGCCTAAGCAACAATACCACAGTGATTATTGCTGATGTTACAGATGGAAGCAACCTGTCAAAAAAGAAGAGGGGCTGGGGGAGGAAAAGAAAAAAAAAAATATGGTGTGTTGAGGAAAGAAAGCCAATGAATGTTAACATCACTGAATCATCAAAGAAAATTATGGGGATCTGGGCATTGGAAAAAGTGTATTTCCCCACACATACACTCCTGCCCATCCCTTTACCATCTAAACCATCTTGATGACTCCATGAATGCTCCAAATTTTCATTGATCTCATTCTCTCCCTATATAAATCATCTTGATGATTCCATGAATGCTCCGAATTTTCATTGATCTAGACTTGACATCTCTGAATTAGAGAACCCAGCAATGAAAGGCTCTGTAGTTTCTATACCCAGTTCATTTGCCTTTGATTTTTGTTAAGTAAGTATGACATGATACTGTGAAGTCTTTCTTCTAAAGGACAAGAAGCATGCCCAGCAATGTTCTTAGAGCTGACTTCCACACACGTGAGTCTTCTACTTCCTATATAGAGTAGGGAAGGATCAAAGGAGAGAAAGAAACACTAAGTGCTGGGTTTCTAAATTATTGACCTTAATTTTTCCATAGCCTCAACAAAGCTTTGCAGAGCAGGTTTTTAAGTAGCAAAAAGCAAAGGAAAAAATTGAAAATTTCAAAAATTTAATTCCTGGAAACGGCAAGGTTTCGCACTTTATTACAAGACCTTATCGGTGAGTCTATCCAGGACAGACTGAGAACTTAGCCATAAATGAAATGGCAGGCTTTGGGGCTCACAACTTAGCTCAAAACTTGTTTTCACTGCCAAATATAGATTTTGCTCCGTTATGTGAAATATTTTAGCAAGAGTAATAGTAGCTACCAGTGATCTACAGGCTTCTTCCCATAAAAAAAAAAAAAATAGGTCAAACTTTGCAAGGCATGAACTTTTTTTTAAGGCAACTAAGCAAGACAGAAAAGCTAATATGAACCAGGAGAGGAAGTATTTTTTTCTCTCTTCAACTGATCTGCAACCTTCTTGAGGACAAGCGCCATGTTTTATTCTAATTGCATACCTCCCACAGAGCCTAAAGTTGTGCAGTTCTCCAGTTTTCTAGGTAACATAAGAATCAGGACAAGGTTTACTAGAGGTGCCACTGGAGACCAAGGGTCTCTGTCTGTTCTGCAAAGTTCTGAGACTCAACCCCATGCATTCAGTCAACCTTTAGATCATTCCAAGTGAGGTGGCTTTTTACTTCATGGATTCCTTTGGGGGTCTTCTCAGTTTTTTAAAATTTGTGGTAACAAAACTTGCCATCTTCATTTTTAAGTATACACTTCAGAAGTATTAACTACATTCATAATGTTATGCAACCATCACCACTATCCATCACCCTAACTCTTTCTCTCTCATAGAACTGAAACTCTCTACCCATTAAACAGTAACTCCTAAGTCCTCCCCTCCCCACCAGTCCCTGGCAACCATCATTCTACTTTCTGTCTCTATGAATTTAACTATAAGTACCTCATATAAGAGTGGAAACATAGATTTATCTTTTTGTGACTGGCTTATTTTACTTAGCATTTCCTCAAGGTTCATCCATTTTGTGTTTATATCAGAATTTCCCTCCCTTTTAAGGTTAAATAATACCCCATTGTATGTATATACCACATTTTGCTTACCTATTCATCCTTATAAGAACCATGTGAAGAAGGAATCTTGGTCAGAATCCAAGCATGGAAAAGGATACCCTCTAAATATTATATCAGAGAAGACTTACGAGAGAGAACTGGTGATACAAAGAATGTAGGATAGTGAACTCATACAGGTAATAATGCAAGAGCTGAGAAACCAGAGTGGGTGAGGCACCCTCATGTTAACAAGGAAAGGAAGAAGGTAGAATTACCAGAGCCCACAGGGAACTAAAACACAAAGGAGACAGCTACTTCTAGCCAAGTCAGAGAGACGCTGGGAGAAATAGCCTGACATCTCCCTCCCCCTTGCCCTCCACTCTCCCACCGGTGCCTCACACTGGCCAGAAAACAGACGCGCAGTTGCAAGGTCAGCACCTGCAATAGAGAGCAGAGAGGGAAAAAGGCAGAAAATGCATCCGAGGACAGACAGACCAAGGGCAGGCACAGGAGGTGCTACTGATACCCATTATAGAAATGTAGGTACTGAGGTTCAAAGGGGCTGCGGTTACCCAAGATCATAGAACTGGTAACTGCAGAATGAAGATTTCAGTTCAGACTTAAGTACTCAGCAGGCACTGTCCTAGAGGCTTCCTCATTATCACCACCCCTTACAGCAGCACTGTGAGAAGTCCCAGTACCCGCACGTTCCCATGATGGGGTTTCTTCCTTGAGTGCTAGACTGGGCAACAAGAAGAAAGGCCCTCAGTGACCTGGGATGCTCCCAGCTTGCAGAATCAGACTGAACCCCTGACCTGTTCCAAAACAGCCCAGGAATAAGACATTGATTCACTGAAATAAGCCAACTACTTTAGAGTATGGCTGGTTAATGGCAACCTAATGTATTTTGAAAGGTTCTGGGATAAGACTTCCTCACCTCTCTTTTCTTCTCTCCCTTGATTTTACTCTTATACTCTCGGCTTTGACTTTAGACTCTGGTTTGGTCCACTGGGTCTGGCCTGGCCTGTACTGTACTCTGAAGCCTGGGGAGCACAGAGTAGGGCGCCCAGCTGATTTAATCAATTAATTAATTCCGTGCTGGTTCAAATTGGTTAACTGCATGTCTCCTGATGTTGATATTCACTGTCCTCTGTGAGTAACACACTTCAATCTTATCTTGTCCTCTGGCTTCAGTCCCTGTCTGCTCTCCCCACCCCACCCCCACCATCATGTTAAACATGTCAGTGTCCAGATTCTATTCCTGACTCTTGATATAATGAACAGTTTCCAAATCCTGATATCCACACAAATGCCATCTGCCAGGCTAGATCCTTCAAGCTTGTCTAAAGTCAGTCACTCCTCCTCTCCCTAGAACCTTAAGTTAAGTTTGCACCCGGGAGCAACTGTGTGCTGGTGGGTTGTGATGAGGATAGCCTCCCCATTCCTCAATGCAAGAGTCTCTTCTTCAAAACTGGTGTTCGCTCCCTGAAAATATTGCCTGTGCATATTTGAGAGGAACAGAAAGAAAAAGGAATGGAAAGGACAAGAAATAACTGACACAACCATAGAGAAAGACAAAATCAATTCTATTGAATTCTAGATTGCCATCTTGTCAGGATTTTTGCAAGATTCCTCTGCCACTCTTTTAATTTTCATTACTTCCTATTTTCCTTGAACAAGCATAGAAGCAGGTTCTAATTTTACCAGAGGCTTTTCATCAAATCAGACTTTTTATTCTCCCTAGGTTATCCTAGTCACAAAAACATCTCTCTTTTCAAAGCTTGCATAATATTAGCTAACACTAGTGGGCTACAGCTTCTTGAACCCACACAGTGAAGATGCAAATATTCTTCTTTAACCTGACTCCTGTTATCTTTCATCACAGAGACTGACATTCTCAGTAGCCAGATTCTTCAGAGAACTTCTGAGGTTTATGAAAATTTTCCTTCATCCCTGGCTATGCAGACATGAACTTTTTGAACATAAAGTAAGTCATATCTCCCTTCGGTGTTTTGAGGAACCTCAGATGCTTAATGCTCCTATTTCTAACCTGGTAAAACTTAGTCATAATGGCTTTATACATACATATAAAATACTATATATAATGTATATGAAGGAGCCTTGACTCAAGCAGGATTTGTCACTTCTCCCTGGCACAATGACCAGGTCACCACTTCTTACTCGGGCCACGCGGGAGAGTGTGATTATGTTGGAGCTGTGTCATAGCATAAAGAAAACAGCATTTATGATGTGTGCCAGTACTCTAAGCACAAATTTAATGGTGAGGGGAAAAGGGATAACAGGCACAAATTGAGAATTCTTTTTGTTCACTGACAGTTGTAGTTTCTAAGATCTTCCCTCACCCAGCCATGGACAAGTCTACTTTTGTATACTTTCTTAGACATAAAAACAATTGCATATTTCTTTTTAAAATTTTTTTTATTGATTTCAGAGAGGCAGGGAGAGGGAGAGAAAGATAGAAATATCAACGATGAGAGAGAATTTTTGATCACCTGCCTCCTGCATGCCCCCCACTGGGGATCAAGCTCACAACCTGGGCATGTGCCCTTGACCAGAATCGAACCCAGGGCCCTTTAGTCCGCAGGCCGATGCTCTATCCACTGAGCCAAGCGGCTAGGGCACAGGTACGTATTTCTGAAATAAAAACAGATATGTGCTTCTTCAGACTCAATGTAGTCAGGTATTTAGAGCCTGTTGTTGGTTTAAACTCCACCATCATTTTCTCTTTTTAAGACGGAGGTTACAGAGCACCCTTAACATGAAACAAGGAATTAATATATATCCATTACGAATTTGCACCATGTGAACTGTTGGGGGGTTCTAAAGAGGTCCTAAGCATATTCCTTTTTATCAAAGGGTTTACAGTATAATATGGCAACGGAGACCTTGAGGACCTGCCATCTGACAGAGCTGAGCTCCAGTCTAGATGAAGTGCTAACTAGCTGTGTGACTCTATGTCCTTTAGGAATCTGTCTTCTCTGGACCTTGATTTTCTCATTTGAGAGTGAGATACTGACTGATGATTTTATTACAATAATATTAGTAAAGCGTTTCTTAAAATTATTGACAGATATGAGGCCCTTGATAAATACTTGGGAAGATTTAACACATAGCTATGCAGAGACAGTATTGCCCGACCAACCAGCTCTAATAAGGTGAGGGCCAAGTTAGGGGTATGGCTTATAAAGTCTTTGAGAGTTCAGAGTAGAAGGAAAATGTGATTAGTGGGAGCAATCAAGAGAGAGTTCAAGAAACAGAGGTGGAACCTTGTCAAAAGGAGGGATTTGGAAAGGGAAATGCATAGTTATCCTGGAAAGGTCAGTAGCCAAATAAAAATTAAAATGTGGGAACTCCACATGAGTATGGACAACAGTGAGGAAATGACTTGACTTGGGTCAGGAACCAAGAAGGGAACCAGTGAGAATGAGCCTGGGAAGCTGGTGGGATGGACTAGTTTTTTGTTTTTCTTTTAGGCAGAAGATAAACTTTAAGACATTGGCATTGAGGTGGATTATTAATTGATGACAGGAAATTATAGGATGAAAAATAAGAGTATAAATCATCAGAGCTTAGAGATGAGCAGGTCGGTAAGATACCATTGAAGGTTGCAGAGTGTCATGATGTGAACGATGAGACAGGACATAGAGAAAAAGATGAGTTTGTGTCTGAGTATGTGACTCTAGAGTGAACCTTAGATGGGAGTATAGAGTGGGAGGGGGGCAGAAAGGCTTCTCAGTTGATCCTGACCCTCTGGTTTTGCATAACAGGGAGATGGTAGCCCCGTTAACACAAATAGGGAAGTCAAGAAAAAGAGCTGACTTTGGAAAAGGAAAGCCAGATAGAAAAACAGGCCGTTCGTTGCCCACAGTTCACTTCCAGGTGTCCCTTAAGGATCTGGAATGAAGTGAGAACATAGTTTCAGTGAATTCCAACTGGGTTATATAACATATTTTGAATATGAAACAAGATGTAGCATCTTTTCTGCTCATGGCAAGGAGGGCTCTCTGCCAAGCAGTGCTGGAACAGCACATCTATTTTGTTAGGCTGAGTCACCATGCCTTCAGAAACGGTTCTAAACTCAGCTCTGTATGATGGCTGTGGAAAAGTTTATTTCCAGTTTTTTTCTGAGTCTCAAGTTTTTTTTTCTCCATCTAAAAGGAATATAATGACATCAACTTGTCCTCCACTGCCACTGCCACACATTTTGAGAGAAGTTGGCATATTTACTGAGAATATGTTCAAGGCTCCTCTTCCTGTTGACTGTACTTGACCCTCCCAGAGTGCACTGCTGATGCCTCTGCAGCAGGGGGCACCACTGAGCAGGGTTTGCCATGTCTCTGGCTCCCCCAGGGGACTATGAGCTCTTGAAGTCTGGGACTACCCTTCTCATCTCACTAATGAATTAATGAGCAAAACGTGTATTTCATCTGCCTATAGGCTATGGACCCCCTTGGTTACAAAAACCTGGCTTCTCTTTGATGGACTCAGCCCCTTTCTGAGAGCAACATGAGGCAACTGGAAATGATTGCCTCTTCCTGATACTGTCCTGTTTCTCAATTATAAATATGGTAGCTTTTCGGTAAATGAAAGTATGTAACACTTGTGAATTGCGCTAAAGACAAGGTCAAAAAAATTAGGCCTGAGCCAGAGGAGTGTCCAGTTAAGTAATGATGCCATCGACAGTACAAGTCAACATGCTTAGAACGTCCAGGCAGCTAATGCATTGCATATCTCCTTCCAGTAACATTTGCATCTGCAGGACATGGACATATGGGCATTTGGGGGAAAACCAAATCTATCTTTGCCAAGTAGCTGCTGAAGTTTGTTGAAATAGAATGACATGTGGACTTGTGCAGAGTGGGACTGAGTAGGAAGAAGAGAAATGAAGAGGTCTAAAAAATATTTCTTGGCCATACATTTTGAAAACCACTTATAAGACAGAGGAGTGGCATTTTTATACACTGCAACATGTCCTATTTTTGTCTTAGACTAGGATTGGTCTTCACTAATGAATTGGTGTACTGATTGTTCTTAACTTTCTCAATTTTCATTACTTGGTTTTGCCATTCTTAGGCAAGTACTTGGGATGAACTAGGAATTTTGTAATATAGGGGAAAAATATTAATAATTACAGAATACTTTGCTGCTTTCATTGCTAATTGATAATGATTTCTCAGTCATTATCTGCACATGGGCTACACATGTTTTCTATGCCTTTTAAAGTCCATCAGTACACCATGCCATGTAGTATAGAGTCAAATACAGAGTAGGATATCCCCATAATGGGTTAAATGACTGCATTTGATCCTCAATATAGGGTCCTAGGTAATATGGGAATTACCTAAGATAACTTTCAAACTGGGTAAAAAACAAAAATAAACTCAATATTTGTGAGTTGAAGGCTGAAGAGCATAATGGTTCCATCATAAAATAGCTAAAACTTCTCAAAATTCCTAAGGCTTGTAGGTAAAAGCAGCTTATAAAACACAAGCTAATGATCTCTTATTAGTTCTGGCTCATGTTTTAACCACAACTACAAATATGTTAATTATAGAAATTATGAAGAGACAGAAAAAGCCAACAACAATAAAAATTTTGATATCATTTTATTACTTTATATATTGGCACTGTTATCAAAATTCAAACCTTGTTCTTGTTTACCTATTCCATACCAGCATAAAGGCTTCTCTACCCTCCCACTTATATATGAAATCCCATTCTTAGTTAACTGTGGCCATAGGAAAAGGGATCTCAAGAGTAGTGGAAACCCATAAATAAGCACCAATCCCCCCATTTCTCTTCATCCCACTCCCAACCTTAATAAAAAAGCTTGTTAAAAAGGAACATTGGCAAATTGGAAATATTATCACGTGTCAGTTTACCTTCATATCTAATGTACCTTTGTGTGCTATAGTTAACTGCACATGGGCTACACATGTTTTCTATGCCTTTTTAAGTCCATCAGTACACCATACCATATAGTATAGAGCCAAATACAGGGTAGGATATCCTCAAAATGGATTAAATGACTGCATTTGGTCCTTAATATAGGGTCCCAGGCAATATGGGAATTACCTAAACTGTTTACTTCTTGTTCTTCTCTCGGACCATTCTTTTCTTTTTTTTTTTAATATATTTTTTATTGATTTATTACAGTGAGGAAGAGAGAGGGATAGAGAGTTAGAAACATCAGTGAGAGAGAAACATTGATCAGCTGCCTCTTGCACACCCCCTACTGGGGATGTCCCCACAACCAAGGTACATGCCCTTGACCCGAATCGAACCTGGGACCTTTCAGTCCGCAGGCCAACACTCTATTCATTGAGCCAAACCGGTTTTGGCTCTCGGACCATTCTTATTCTTTCTTTACAGTTCAGCCAACAATTAGGTAAGGGTGCATCTATGATTAGTATTTCTCACTTCTCTTAAAAGGACGGAAACATGATATCCGTTCTTTTGTTCCTTTCACTTCCACACTATTCTAGGCACCTGTGCTTCTGTGGCAAAAGGGGGCTTCTAATACAATTATTTTACCTGTGTTTTTAAAATCATATTTCTTATTTTTTTAGTTTCTTTCCTTTTTCCCTCCTTCCATGTGTTGGTGCCTTTTTAAAAATGACTTATCTGCTCCAGGCTCTAAGAGAACCCTTTCTGAATTCCCTGTGTCCTGATCATGCTCACTTGCCATTGTTTCTTTGTGCTGTCTTTACCTTAAGCCTCCCTGTCATCTGTATTTCCCTTCTTCACCCTCTTTGACTGTCTCTTACTTTGGCTCAGTTCCCACTGCTTCTATATTTTTATACTTTATCCCATTTGTCTCCTTAATTGGGGTCCCTAGTTTGTTTGTTTGTTTCTGCCTCTTCATCTGTCACCTTCTGTGCTTCCCATTGTTTATTTCACTCTATATACATATACTGTCTCCATTTTTATATTTTCCTCTCTGCACCTCACTCACTACTTCCCAATCTGTACCATTCCCTTCACCCATCCCTGGTATATTACTTTTCTGGTATAGTCACATCCACAGAAAGCCTCTCACCCCCTTCCAGCATGGAGGAGACCTGAGTCTTTACTCACCTGTCTCTATCAAGGGCTCAGGTCCTTATGTCAGCATCAACCACCTCTAAGACCACTTTTCTACAAAGATAATTCAGCATAGGAACAATTTGTTTGAATTTCAACCTAGAAGAGTTTACTAGTAATAGAAGGACCTTAGTGTAGGGCTGTCTTGTCTATGACATAGTTCCATGGTTTGCCAGGTGCTTTTGGAGAAGTCTTCAGAGGAAGAATCATTCCCTTTAACCCTACACTGTCTGGAATGTGTGCACACATATGCATGTATATACATACACACACTAATATACATACATATATTCAGTATGGCACTTTATTCTCCACCCATACATGTGTGTGTATATGTACACAAACACACACATAGATAAATAAACACATATAAAATACTTATATATGCACATTGTATATCCATAATGCACATATATTTTTACACATATACTAGAGGCCCAGTGCACAAAATTTGTGCATGGGGGGGGCGGGTCCCTCAGCTAGGCCTGTACCCTCTCACAATATGGAACCACTGGCTCCTAACTGCTCGCCTGCCTGCCTGCCTCATCACCCCTAACCACTCTGCCTGATGCCCCTAACTGCTTGCCTGCCTGCCTGCCTGATATCTCCTAACCACTCAACTGCCTGCCTGATCGACCCTAACTGCTTACCTGCCTGCCTGCCTGATTGCCCCTAACTATTTGCCTGTCTGCCTGATCACTCCCAACCACCCCTGCCTTGGCCCCCACTGCCACGGTTTCATCAGTAAGGAAGTCCAGAATGACGTCCAGAAGGTTGTTTGGCTGTTCAGTCTAATTAGCATATTAGGCTTTTATTAATGTAGATATGTGCCTTATATATGCAACTTTTATTTATATATTTTTTGTAGTTGAAATTTGGTCACTGACTTACTCAGAAAAGGCTTTATAATGAGAAAAATAACCTCTATCAAATTCATGATTAGCCATTTAAAGAATAATAACTAACAATACTCTGAAATGTTATCATACTTTAAAGATATTTAAGTTATTTCACATTAAATTATTTTATTTATACCAACTGACTTCTTTATTATTGCTTTGTTTCTTGATCCAATTTTTTAAATATCATAAAATATTCCTTTGAAGTGAGGAAAGTACAAGAAGGGCAGAGTGGAGGACAGTTATATATCTAATTTTCAAAGTGGAGAAATGAGGGCAGGACCTGGTGAAATGACTCACTGAACTTGCTCTGTCCTGTAGCTGAGGAGCTGACATCTAACAAGTACCCCCTCCTTTATCTCCACTCACATCACTTTTTATTCTTATTTCTTGACCCATTTTAGGAATCCTCCAAGTTCAAACTATATATCTCAGGATCCACTTTAATAACTAATGGGACCAGACTGGAGTTACAGGTCTTAATTTTTTATACTTAGCTCAACAAAAATCTGGTTTTAGAAGCCAACATAATAAAAATGACTGCAGTAGAGGCAATGGACTGAATTGTCTTTCAAATAAATGCATAATTTTAGGTGTTCAGCAAAATAAGAGTTGAGGCAAAAGGCCTTTGTTGAACTCCAATTATTTTCGATATCACAGATATTTTTACAGTGTTGAAATTTAAGAAGATTTTTTCAAAAGCATTTTATTCTATGTTTTCTTTTTTATTTAAGTATAGTTGGTGTATATTATGTTAATTATATTAGTTTCAGGTGTATAATATAGTGATTCAACATTTTTATTCTTTGCAATGTGATCACTCCACTAATTATAGTAATCATCAGTCATCATACAAATGTATCACAATAATATTGACTGTATTCCCCTTTACCTTTTTCACTTTAAGAGGATTTTTAAAATTACATATTAAATATGTTTTTCACACAAATGTTCATAATTATAAAATTATTTACCATCAACAAAACCCCTCTAAATTTTAGAATTTGAACATCATACTTTATTTCCCCAGATATGTAAATATGAGTCATTTATGCCTGTGTTTGGAATGATGTGAAAATACTTATTCTGCCTTTTCAGAGGCATTGGAATCCCACAGGGTATTTAGAAAACTAAATATAAATCAAAGAAATATAAACTATATTTATAAACTGCCAAAATGCAAATGGCACCAAAAGCTCTCCCTCCTGCTCACCTTCATTTCAGCAGAGTACCTATATGGCCAGAAGGTAGAAAGTGATTAAAGGATCATCCTCGTGAAAAAACTAACTACAGATTAAAGGTTAGCTGGCAGGATTTCCAGATTGATATAGAAAGTGTCCAAGGCTCAAACCAATTGGAGATATGGATGTGAGTCTGCAAAATGCCTTGCTTTAAAGCTACCTTTGGTTGATCTTGGAGGAAGCATGCCAGGCCACGGGCAGAGAGCTGTCTTGACCATGTCTTCACTCCTGCCCCTTACTGGCCTGCTCTTGGGATTCTGCTGCAACCCCTTCAGACCATGGGGTGGCTTCCCCCCATCACCGGTCAGTCCTGCTTTCCCTTAGCAAATTTGATCCAGATCTTGCCGATACATATTAACCTTGCAAGTTATTCCATTCAAGGAAAAACATGATCTCAATTTGGCTATGTATTAAAAGTGCCAGTCTCTGTTGTCTTACCTAGCGCTCTTAATTGCATACATTTAGCCTCAGTTGGAGAATAATTGTGCTTCAGATTGAAAAGAAACAGCTCTGGCCTTGGTTATTTTGGCATACAAGTCTCCACTATGACTCTGTTTTCTAAGTAGACATTAATGATTCTAAAACTAATATTCCTTGTTTGAAGAGGCACAGCGGCCTTGGCATTTACTTAACCTTTTGTCTCATGTATGAGACTGAGTCAGCCTAAATCCTTTTCTTAATTAATATCTTTTCTTTTTATGGCCAACGTTATTTATTGAACAATTTGCATGTAACAATTAGAGCCATGAGAGCTTAAGAAAACTCCTCCAGCTCCGAAGTGCACCTTTTCTGATTTTTATTTATTTTTTTAAGGTTGTTCTGATTACACAAACTCAGAGAAAGCCTAGCTGAAGCAGTTGGGGCTGAGGGGAAAAAGATTCCTTCTTTTTAAAATAGATGTGATTTATGGAAGAAAACTGTAGCCACTTTGCAAGGAGTATGAATTCATTTTACTCAAAATATCTTCAGAAAACTCATATTAATGTTGGCCATTGTATATAGGAGTGAGGCATCGCTCTAAATAAATCAATATACTAAAGGAATGGAGTGTTGTATTTAATTAAATGAACTGACAACAAAATAGGCCCAGAGGCATGATGGATGCTTGGAATGGAATGACAGATCTCAGAGGGGTGGTAAGGGTGGGGGAGATTAACCAAAGAACTTATATGCATATATGCATAGCCCATAGACAGAGACAATAGTGTGGTGAAGGCCTGGGGTGGGGTGCGGGCTGGGTAGAGGGGATAAAAGAGGAGTAAAGTATAATACTATAATAATGTCAACAATAAAAAAATAAAATATAACAGAAGGAGTAAATGTAATAAACTGTCCAAAAGAATAATAAATTCATCTGTGACCACCTAACACCCACAAAGCAAATGACTCTTTGCCAGGTTCTCTCAAATTCCTGTCCACATGAACTCATAAATTCTGCATAATTATAATAACATATAAACATATTATTTTTATATACATCATATCCTTCATTGTGTTGATATATTGTTTTCAATTTATCATATTGAATAGCTGAACAATATTGAAGCAATTGAATGGGCTCAATAATGTAATCAATCCCATTTTGGGGTATTATATTCTTTGTTGTTGTTCGTGGAGAAAGCATGCCTCGCTCTACATTGATAAAATAACATTGCAGTAAACATCTTTGAAGAACATAGCTTCTCCCCTTTTTGCTGTACAAGTGGAATTATTAGGTGAAAGAGCATGTGAATTTTCCCATCTTGGCAACACTATTTCACCACAGCAGATTTTAATTCTAGCAATGCATAGTAGATTGGTTTGATGACCTTGCCTCTGATGCATATTATCTAATTTTTTGAAGTTGTGCCAAATGGATATACATACATTTTCTTGATAACTTAGAGCTGATGCCTCCTATTCAGAATTTATTGTTTCAAAATATGTTATTAAAAAGTTTTTTTTTTCTTCTTAATAGATACACAGTGAGCAAAAACCAAGATTTCAAGGTTGCCTTAATTGGTTTGGTTCAATGGATAGAGTGTCAGCCTGTGGAATGAAGGGTCCCAGGTTCAATTCCAGTCAAGGGCACATGCCTGGGTTGTGGGCTTGATCCCCAGTTGGGGGCATGCAGGAGGCAGCCAATCAATGATTCTTTATTATCATGGATGTTTCTATCTCTCTCTCTCACTTCCTCTCTGAAATAAATAACAACATATATAGTTTAAAAAGATTTCAAGGTTACTGTTAATGCCAATAATCATCTAAGACTCCAGGTGAAAATGTGGAGGATATAGAAAATGTTTCTGAAAATATATTGATGTATTTTTTTTTTTTTGCCTAGTACTTAATATGAACTCTTGGCGTGATTATTTGCCCCTTTCTGAGAGAAAACCAGAGGTGCAGATTGCTTATTTGAGGGCTCTAGTGAATCAAGGTTTTACTTTAGAAAATGTATTTTTTTCCTTTCCCACCTGGCATTTTAAAGACATCTCAAGTACTCATATTACTAGATATTAAGCACTTCAGCAAGAAATTACCTAAATTTCCCAATTTGCTCCTTAAGACTTCTTGCAGACTTTTTTCAAATGTGCCTACAGAATGCGGCTTGTCCTGTGCACAACACTGAGTCTACTCAGGTAGTAGCAACATCTCTCTGTGATTCCAAAGCGCTTAGCACTTGCTAGATAAGAACACTACTTCATAATAGCATCATGGTAGATTTTCTGGAGAAAGTGACTTATAGAAAAAGAAAAGGCTATGGTTCTAAATTGTTTATATAAGTATTGATAATGAGTAAAAAACAAGGGAATACTTTTACATGTTATTAATGTTGCAGTGAACACCTTTGAACATATCTCTTTATAAGTAGGAGGACATTTCTCTAAGGTAGATACATAGAAGTGACACTGCTTGGTGGTAGGAAACAGATATTTTCATCAATGTTTTTCGTAATTGCTAAATTTTTCTCCAAATAGTTTTAACCATTTTTTTTACATTGTTAAGATCCTTAATGTTATTAGACTTTAATTTTGCCTCTTTAAGAATTATAAAATGGTATTGCATTGTTGTTTGCATTTGCATCCCATAAACACTAGTGGAATGGAGCATTTCCCCCATCTTATTGGCCAGTAGGGTTTCCCTTTTCATTCTATACTTATAACTTTCAGAGAAATAAAGTTCCCTTGTCTCTGTTCCCCGTGTACCCCCTCAATAATTGTAGAGAAGCCCTAGGTCTGGCCTTCACTGTATGTGGTCCGTAAAGGCATTACTTCTCCAGGGTTGCAAACCAAGGAATTTGGAGTCAAATGTTGAAGTCACTGCACAACAAACTATGCCCACCAAACCTGACATTCCACCAACACAGCCTCTAGGTCTTAGATTAAAATTCTATCTTTAAACAATGAAGACAGCCCTAGAGTATTATATAATTATCTATTGCATGAAATGTCTTAGTTATCATTTAGGATTATATCAAAGGTTAACTGCAGCTCAGGTAGGATTAAAATAGAATGGTGTGACCCCTGGCTGTTGCTCAGTTGGTTGGAATGTTATCCTGTACACCAAAAAGGTTGTGGGTTCAATTCCTGATCAGGGCACATACCTATGTTGCAGGTTTGATCCTCAGTTGGGATGTGTATGGGAGGCAACTGATCAATCGATGTTTCTCTCTCACATTGGTGTGTTGTTATTTTCTCTCTCTCTCTCTTCTTTTCTCTCTCTCTTCTTCTTCTTCTTCTTCTTCTTCTTCTTCTTCTTCTTCTTCTTCTTCTTCTTCTTCTCTCTCTCTCTCTCTCTCTCTCTCTCTCTCTGTCTGTCTCTCTCTCTCTAAAAGGCAATAAAAACATATCCTTGAGTGAGGATTAAAAAAAAAGAGAGAATGGGGTGGAACAATACCTAGAAGAAAGTGAAAGACATTGAATTTAACTAGATGGTAAGCACCTTACAATAGGAATTATGTCTTACAATAATAGTAATAAAGTAATAGTTATTTATATGATATCTGCAATATATTACAGACTACACTAAGCATTTTATATACAATATTTCATTTACTTTCACAAAAATTCAGTGATGTAGGTGTTATCTTAATTTAACAGATGAGAAAACTGAATATTTAATTTCACAGAACATCTCCATAAGAAGACAAAACCTAATTTTTAAAAAAGGACAAAGATTTGAAGAGACACTTTACCAAAGAGGTATGGGTGGCAAATAATCACATACAAAGATGCTCAACATTATTAGTCATTAGTGAAATGCAAATATAAACCATAATGAGGTACCATTACACATCTATTAGAATGACTTAAATTAAAATGACTGATGATGCCCAGCGCCGATTCGAATGTGGATCATCTAAAAGTCTCATACATTTTCATGGGAAAATAAAATGCTACAATCTTTTTGAAGACACTTTGGCAGTTTCTTTTGAAGTTCAACATACACTTACCATATGACCCAGAAATCTCACTCCTAGGTATTTAACAAAAAAGAAATAAAGAAAAAGAAAAACAAAACATATGCCCATGTAATGGGCAAGACCTGTGTACAAATATTTGTAGTAGCGTTGTCCATAATCACCAAAACTGAAAACAATTCATAAGCCCAGCAAGTGGTTAATGTGCAAACAAGTGGAATACTACTCAACAATGAAAACATATGAACTACTGAAACACAAAATAAGGATAAATGTGGAAGGTATTATGCTAAGTGAACAGGCAGACAAAAAGGGCTGTAATTTGCATAATTCCACTTATCTGGTATTTGGAAAAGGTAAAAATAGAGGGACAAAATTAGATTAGTGGTTGCCAGGAGCGAGGGGTCAGAAAAGGGTATTAACTACAAATAATCAAGAGGGAACTTTGAGGAAGATGGAAATATCCTATATGTTAATTATAGTGGTGATTATATGCCTATAAATATTTGTCAAAACTCATCAAATTGTACCCTTAAAAGGGGTAAATTTTACTATATATAAATTAGATTTTATTAAATCTGACTTTAGGAAAACAGTTCCTGTGTGATAATGTTCTTAACCTTCTTAGTATTCTCAGCATCTTAGAATAGGGAGTGACACATAGTAGAAATTCAGTAAATTAATGTTGAGTTAATTAAGAAGGTGATGCCTTGACCATGACAATAATATATTTTGCCTACTTCCCAGTTTTTAGAACAGTCCAGCCATGATCGCTCACACCTGGCATCATTTCTGTAAGTTCACGCTTATGCAAGCGATATTTCTGTGAAGCCGACCCATGAGTAATTTCTGAGTAGGTATTAAAACACCCTCACGTCTACAACTCTAATATATTAATAAATGTGTTGTTTTTAATAAGACATCTAAATTTGCATGCACCATCCTACTTGTTATGTTCAGTACTCAATTTTTTAATGTTTCTTGGACACTAGCCAGTAAGCCTGAGTCCCTAGTTAGTTCATCTATTACTTTCTTGCCACAATAGATTTGGGTCTCCGCCAAGAAATGGACTAATATTGCATACAAAAACTCTATAATGCATATTCTGATCTTTGGATATTTTCTTTCTGAGTGAGAAGGGGGAATACACAACACACATCCCCCCCCCCCCCACCCACACACACACACATTACACACATAAAAATCCTATCTATACACACATTCTATTCAAGCTAGGTAAACATTTTTTATTGCTGTTATTAATATCAAATTCCTTCCATAATCCAAGTATTTGTCTGTCCATTTACATGATCCTCTCACCCTAAGGATTGGAAGGGAACAATGAGTTGTAAAATCTGATAATGATCCAAGATGATGCCTCTGTGTGAATAAAAAAAGTGAAGATTTCAGGAATCCTCATTTCCACAGGAAAAGCACATTTTATGCATTTGATTTGCACATTCTCAGTGTCTTAATTTCAGTGATTTCAAAATGAAATGATCTTGAAGAAGGGAAAGGTTCTGTGTTGGAGAGGGGGCATGCTTACTACCCCACCTTCATTTCCCTTAAAACATAAGCACAGACCTAATGAACGCTATTAAAGACACTTGTAGAAATGATTCTGATTTGTATCTGATGACTATCTAACCTATTATTGCACTTCATGGGCAGAGATTAATGGGAAATTCTTAAAGAATAAAGACTCTTAACAAGCCTTAGAAATATGTGTGGTCCCAGACTGCACCACGTGACCTCAGGAAGCCAAACCCTGGCTGTTAATAACCTTGACTAATGAACCAAGGCTACAGTCCATGCTCGAAAAGTGTCAAGAAATAAGTAACCAGAGAGGTGACCTTTTAACATCCTTCTAAATGTAATTTTTAACAGAACAGTGTCAATAAGTTCAAAATACCATATGCTTTTGATCTGATATGGAAGTAAGATGCATCGATATCAGACAGCAAAAGGGAAGGGGAAAAGAAAGCTAGATAAAGAGGATAAAAAAGGATCTAAAAGAATAATCTACAACTATGACACTAAATACCTTCCCATTCCTTCACATAGATAGGAATATAAAAAATCTTGGTTCCCTATTTTAACATTATCATCACCATGGGAAAATAATACTAATAAGAGTTTTAGATTATTATTATTAATCCAGTTAATAACTGTTATCTTTGCCTAAATTTGAGATATATTGTATAACCTAGAAACTGTCCCTTTCTCCTTTCCAGCTCCTAAATTTTCCATTACTAAATATAATTTTAGAATATACACTCTGGCCCTGGCTGGGTAGCTCAGTTGGTTAGAGTGTTGACCAATATGCCAGTGTTGAATCCCTGCTCAGGGCACATACAATGCATAAATAAGTAGAAAAAACAAATTGATTTCTCTCTCTCTCCCTCCCTTCCTTTCTCTCTATAAAATCAATAAAAAAAGAATTTCTTTAAAATAAATTTATTAGATTATAGACTCTGGTACCCAACAGATCTGGGGTCAATTTCCAGCTTTGGCACTAACTGTATGACTAAATATATTACCTAACTTCTGTAGAATCTGTCTTTTCATTTATAAAATGGGGCCATGACTAGGATCTTCAATGGATCAGTATAAAAATTAAATGGAAAAATGTGTATCAACCTTTTGACACAATGCCTGGTAATTCAGAAGAGTTTAGCGTTGTGAGTATGACTACTTGCATTCCTTATATCATTTTAATGTCTATTGTTTTCACCTTTCCCATTAGAGGGCCAGCTACTTGCATGTAGTCCACACCCTCTTTGTAGTCTTCACAGTGCCCAGCACAGTGCCTCTTACTGAGTGGCTGAGAATGTGAAAAAATGAATGAGCATGGCAACATCCCATGTTTTGACGTTTCTTCACAATATCAAACATTTACCTAATAGAGTGAAAGACATACAAAAAGAAAAAAAAAAGTCAAGATATGTACTATTGGAGAGATTGCTTTTTTTTTTCTATGTTATCTCTTTAACTAGGGATTATGCCATAATTTAGGCATATCCAAGTTTCAGCAAACTTGTGTTTAGGCTGATAAACGTAATAAAAATATGTTGAAGGTGTCTGTCTAAATAAATGTGAAGAAAGCCAAAGAAAGGTCATTCCTTTAGTTCTGGCAAAATTCTGCCTTTCCAAGTGGCTAGTCCCACTTTGGGGAGTATTTTGGAATCCACAGTCTTCCTACATAGTTCATCCTACAAACAACTCATGACCCTTTTCTCTTTCAACTCCATTTGGATCGGCAAAAATGTTTTTAATATATTTTTATTGATTTCAGAGAGGAAGGGAGAGGGAGAGAGAGATAGAAACATCAATGATGAGAGAGAATCATCAATCAGCTGCCTCCTGCATACCCCTCACCCCCTCACTGGGGATCGAGCTCACAACCTGGGCATATGCCCTGACTTGGAATCAAACCATGACCTCCTGGTTTATAGGTCAGTGCTCAATCACTGAGTCATGCTGGCCAGGCTAGATCGGCAAATATTCATGGATATCCTCCAGTGGAGCAGTTCCTGAGCTAGATCCTCACTCTCCAGGGGCTTACAGCTTACAATGGAGGGCATTTAATAGAGCAAACACTAAGATAGAACAGCTAATTCTTCTTGGAGGAGAAAAAGTAGTGAACAGTGCTTTAAAAGTTTAGAATTGGAGCTGAGTCTGAAAGCACCATTCATTCATTTATTCAGCATAGCATGAGTGACCCTACAGTGTAGTAATGAAGAGCAAGGGTACTGGAGCCACACTGCATCCTGGCTGTGCCACTGGCTATCCACATGTCCCCGCAAGTCACTTTACTTCTTCGTGCCTTGGTTTCCTCACCCATATAATGGGGATTACAATACAACTTTCTTTATGGCAAGTTAGGGAAATGCTTATGTGGGAAGCATTATAGAAATGTGTAACAGATAAACAATCAGGCCATCCCTTCCAATACAATCCTTCAGTCAATCCATACAGCAATCTCCAACCTCAAAAAGTGTGTAGTCTCTTGAGGTGGGGGCATGAGAGGTGGGAGGGCAGGTGACAGCAAACACAATGGTTCTGCCTCTACTTTGGAAGTCTTGGAGTTGAAGGGATCACTCCTGATTCTGGATTTTTCCTTAGGCAAATTCTTCACCAAACTCCCATGCCTCCAGAGCTCCCCAACATAAAGGCAAGATAACCTATCTCTCCAAGAGGAGTTAAAAAGGTCTTTTCATTCGGAATATTTAAAACAAGGCATGATTGTTGGGAGATGAGGAAAGGAAGAACAAAACATTTAGAAAAGGAGAGAAACAAAACGTTTTCCAGAGCTTCCTGAGAAGTGAGAGGAAGGAATTCTCTGAGCTGGAAAGTGGCATAGCTAAGACTTGAATCCAGGTTTTTCTTACTACAGAGGTACCCAGTGTCTTTAAAACTGATCAGTCAAATGAAATGACTGTCAGACCAGTGGTTGAGTATTGCATTTATTTGCTGATTACCTGAATAAACTCTGAATAGCTTTGAAAACCAAATCTATCAAAGCCGCCTGGTTTTTTAACCTAGACGCCATCTATATGTAGAGTGTATGCACTACGATGCAGGAATCCTATGGGCCAAGTTTCTTGTACATATTCCTCTCTGCCCAAGGTCTAGTGTAGTTCACTTCAGCTCAAAGGGCCATTTAGCCCCCGCCCTCGGGATATAAAATTGACTAAGAAATATTCCCTGCCCTCAAGCTGTTTTTAGTTCATCAATGGAAACAAACATATGCATAGGTAGAGTACCTGGCATTGGAAATGATCCATAAGTGGTGCATGAATAACACATAACTGAAATAAATGAATAAGCGGACAAAGCAGTTGGATGACTGGATTTTTTTATTATCAGTAGTAGTTGATTCTCACTGTGTTGTCACCCTTGAGGCTTGGGTAATTGTCTCATTTCTGCAACAAGCAATTTCCCCCTCGATTTGCCTCTATCCCTGCAAAAAATTAGCTCACTGAAAGAAAACACTTTCCTGCTCAAGAGCACAATGCTTGGTTGTCTCACTGACATCTCTGCCACATGTACCCCAACACATGGGTGGCAGCGGAAACAGCTACGCCAGGTATTGTCACTTGGTTGTTATTCCAAAGGCATCATAGAGCTGTTGACCCTTGCTGTTAATGCTTCCAGGGGGGAAAATACACAAGGCACTTGAAAAACTACCTATGTGGTGATCTAATTGTGAGTTAGATAACGAAAATACCAGTAGAGAGATAAAAATATTTACGATTTCTATTTGAATTTGAGTTCATATTTGAAAATGTACAAATATGAACCGTGGAAAATAAAGGATTTCACCATTGCTACCTATTAGCTACATGCTCACAAGATTAAGCATGCTCCAGTCAAGATATTTTATATTCTCTCTCCCCTTGTTATATTATGTTTGATTATATTTCCATCTGAATGAGGTAGTGGAAGTAGGAAGCAGGGGAAAGAGTACACTTACATCCATAGTCAGAGGTGGTTTCTTTATTAACTGACTTTATTACAGAAGCATTTACTAAGTGCCCACCCCAGAGAAGGCAATGAAACAGCAACTAAAAATGCTCATCTCACATTCCCAACTGCCTACTGCACATCTTCTAGACACTCTTAACTGGTCCCAATCTCAGTTATGTAGCATTTCTAATGCTTTTAGTCCTAAACTCAGTTTATCTTACCAGCATTTTCCATGTCACTCATTTTTTTTAAATGCTTATAATTACTGTTGATACCTTCTATGTTATCCAATATATCAAGAACATAAGCTTTTACATTTTTTCAAAATTTCATCCTGCCTACTTTACTCTCACACCTAGAGAGGCAGTGTGGCATTGAGATTAAAAGGTAATAGTCTGGATATGAAAGTGGACTCAAAGTATGGCTGGCCCTGCCCCTCAATAGCTTTGTAACCAGAAAACTACTTAACCTCACTAGGCTTATGCCCCATCTATAGAATGGGTAACAATGGTATCTACTCATAGATATAGATGCCATATTAATTTATGAGGACTAATATGTAGACTTGGGCAAAAGTAGGGTTACAGTCTTTCATATGGAAAATAGTACAATAATTAATAAATAATAATACAGAATAAACTGTTTCATGTACTCACAACTGTAAACCTACTTCTGCCCCATCCTGTGTATATCTGTTATTAGATATACAGAAACATGTATCTTTAAATTAATTATACTAGAGGCCCGGTGCATGAAATTCATGCATGGGTGGGGGGAGTCCCTAGGCCTGGCTGGACATCAGGGCCAATCAGGTTCCCTGCCTCCCTGCCTTCCCCGCTCCTCCTTCCCTAGCCCCCTGCATCCACCGCCACCCACCCCCAGTTCCCTGACCCAGCCCAGGGCCCAGCCCCAATCTGGTGATCAGGACCTGCCAGCCCAGGGGAGGGGCCAACTGCCACCAAGGTGGGCAGGCCATGGGCTGATTGGGGCCTGCCGGCAGGGGGGAGCGACAGGAAAAGGGACCTGGGAGGTTGGTCACTGGCCCCAAGGAGGGAACCAGCCCTTGGCCCCCTGGGAAAGGGGCCACATCCATTGTCACCCACCTCCCATTCCCTGTCCCAGCCCGGGGGCCCTGCCAGGGGAAGGAACCAGGAGGTTGGCTGGCAGGCCCCATCGGCAATTGGGGCCTGTGGGCTGTGGGCAGCTCCTGTGTTGAGCATCTGTCCCCCTGGTGGTCAGTACGCATCATAGCTATCGGTTGTTCCAGTCATGCCAGTCGTTCCATCATAAAGGTCACTTAGGCTTTTATATGTATAGATTAAAATCTAACACTCTGAATGAGCAAATAGCCCCTGAATAGATAATTTGTTAACTTTAATAAGTTTATTGAGCTTTTTAAAAAGAAATCTTCACCTGAGGATATTTTTTTCCATTGATTTCCAGAGAGTGTGGGAGGGAAGAAAGGTGGGAAGAGAGAGAGAAACATCGACGTGAGAGAGACACACAAATTGGTTGCCTCCTATACAAGCCCAGACCAGGGCTGGGGAACTCACAACCAAGGTATGTGCCCTTGACCAGGAATCAAACCAGAGACCCTTCAATCCATGGGCCAATACTCTAACCACTGAGCAAAACTAGCCAGGGCAGTTTATTGAGCTTTTTAAAGACAGTTCCTTTTTTTTAATACTATGTGATGATTAATGATACATTGATTGAGAATTAACAACTATCTTGTTTATACAATTTATTTAAAGGACTATTAAGCCCCAAGCTATGATTTTAAAAATAATCTAGGCTCAGTTTAGCATTCATTACACTGAATAACTCAGCCAATAGCAGTCCAGAAAAATAAATACTACTTCATCAACAAAACATGGGAATGCTAATTGACAGCTGGCAGAGTCCAATCAGATATCTCTGCAGACAACTGACTGGCTACTTTTGTAACATCTGTTTCATTTTGCTAATCTACCCTGATTTCTTCATTTGCTTTTCTAGAAAAGAGAACAGAAAAGGGATGGCATGTAAACCTGAAAAAAAAAGAAAGAAAGAAAAAGTCAAGTGTGTGTGTATATGTAGTCTTAGTTTGTAGGAAACAAAGGCTTCAGTTATTTTTACTATTTATTCCCAATTTGTTTAAGGGAGAAGTGTGATATTTAGTCAAGTGTTAGGGCTTGAACTACTATGTTCTGATGCTGGGTACTGAGGTCTTAACAAACACAACTATAGTGGAAAATAAAGGAATCAGAATAATTTGTGTGGAAAATTTTACTACAAAATTCAGGCTACATTATTTTGCATTTATGTAGGAAGATGATGTAGTAATTTAGTAATTTCACCCATATATATATATATATATATATAATTTTTCTCTTCCATTTAATCTCTGATTAGTTCAGCTGATCACAAGTAATACCTAGTGAGAAGCACAAGAGAGGAAAATGTTTTTTTAGATTTAGGATTTCCTGTGTATACCACTCCAATTTCTATAGTTAGTCACAGTCTCCTCCACCCTACCCCACCTTTCTTCCCTCATCCCTGTACACAAAGAAAACATAGCAAAGGAAGGGAGAGAGAACAGAAAAAAGAACTATGGATAGAGTGGGAAAGACCAGTCATTTAATATGTTTGCCTACATGGCATTCTACCTTTGAACCTTCCAAATGCAACTTTATACATTGTCTTTTGACATTATGCAGTTTGGAATCCTGAAAGCTCTCAGTTTAGACAACTAAATTATTGCTTGTCAATTTACCTTGGGATGAAAGACAGGTGTTTTGTTTCACAGTAAAATTCCATTTAGAGCTTACATTGGCTCTAAACCCAACCCCAGCTTCTTGTGGGCTGGTCTTGAAGTCATCACAGTAGGAATTATCAGACGGGGCCCCAACAGTCAATCCACACAAGATCCTTCTCCTTGGTTCCTCCGGATGGGCACTCCTAATGCCATTTAAAAGCAATTGAGATAAAGACTCCTTGGAGCTCCAAGGGTTAGAGCGCTTGCTGGTGTTCCAGCAAAGCTGAAAATCCTTATTAGTCTTCTTAGGAAGCAATGCAATACTTTACTATTCTCTAGTAAATATTCATTAAGATTATGGTTTCATTTATTAAAAAGTTGATCTCGCCTCAAAAGGAAATTTTCCACAAGTACATATGCATTTGTTACTCTGATATGAGGAGTTTAATTTAAAAGGCCCCACGGAATGGCTAAAATGTTCTCATTAGAGTTGAAAAATAAAACTTTTCTATGGGTTTCTTCATTTCTCTACCCTCCTCTACTCTGCTATAGTTTCCACCATTTCCAGCATCATTTATTAACGGGGTATAAAAGAACTCTCAACAAATCTAAGGAACTCAAACCATAGTTCTAAGAAGGTGTTACATTGTTTGCCTTCTATAGTGGAAAGTGAATAGTGGGGTCATTATTTAATGGGTGGGACTAGTGTATGCATAGATCTTCCAATACTGTTCAGAATTCAACACACTTTTAAATTAAACAAAATTTTAGTTTACGATCTACCCTGACTCCACCATCATTTTAAAAATGAGGTAAAGTAACTTGTCCAGGATCACAGATCATAGTAGTTCATGGCAAAGCCAGGATTAGATCCAAGTATTCTGATTGAAAAACTAGTTCTCATTCACCTTGCAGTACTGAGTTGAATTTTTATGCAAAGATGCTTAGAACTCTTTTTGGGGGATAGAATTCCATGAGTCTTTTTTATGATCAAGTCTTGGATCCTTTGTAGGCATGTAAAGTTTCAGTTAAGGTTTAATTCAGAGAATATTTTAATCACATATTTATCACAGTTGTTATATAGATTCAGTTTAGCTTTGATTGTAGTAGTCTTTTTACTTTTTTTCTGAAAATGTTTAGATTAGATTGAAGTCTCAGTGAAAAGGTTCTACATATATGAGCTTCAATAAATTAATACATTTCTTTCAATGGATTTGTAAAACATCTTGAAGATAAAAGCACTATCTTATTTATTATCAATCTTTCAGTGCCTAGCATAATGCCTTGTCCTTAAAAGGTCCCTAATGGATATTTGTTGAATGTCTAATTTGATGATGTGTTTGATTCTGTTTCCTAATCCTGTATTATCTGTAATTCATCTGACTAGCTACAAACTATATTAATTATTCTGGGCTAAATTACCTATTAACCAAACAAACTGTTATTAGTTTGTTTGCTTTAATGTTCAGTTAGGAGTAAGGTAATCATATAGGGGCATGGCCTGACCAAATCTCTTTTATTTGGCTATAGGATGCATAGTTGGCAGGGATATAATTAAGAATTGTTCAGTTTTCTTAAACTTTCAAAATTTTCTGTATTGAGATAGAGACAATGTCTGATTTTCAGGCTTTAAAATAAATTACCAAATGTGTTTTTCATGTGTCAAATGGAAACACCAATACAAGATTATTGTGGAAAATCAAATGAGATTAGAGGTGGTTAGAATAAAAATGTTAAAAGCAATCTATAAATAGAACACTAGGAGTAATGATGATAACTATAACAGAAATAGTAACTTTGAAGTTTACTGTGTATTCTGGGTTTAAAATAAGGATCTTGGGTCAGTTGTTAACAAACAGAAAGAGTTCTTCAGGTTCTAGGGCCAATGACTCAAGACATAAAACATGCAGTAATTGACAACTGAGGGTATTCCTACTGGCCTTTTGCTCATACTCTGCCTATATAAAAAAAGAACTTCATTCAAATGCATGGCTGACAATGAAATGGAAGTTTCATCACATTGCCCTACTCGTGACCTCAAAGCTGACCTCCAGATCACCCCTCAGTCAAAATGCTAGAGGATTCACTGAATGCAGTTTTAAACTGGATTCAGCTGAGTTTTATGAAGAGAAAGCCAGAGTATTATATTTTCAGTGCTTGTTTTTTTAATTCTGTATTTGAGGGCTCCTGTGGCATGATTAGCTTTGAAGATATCAGCAATTTATCAGTCATCTTTCATTTTCCAGGAACTTCCTAACTATTAGGAACAAGCTATCTACTTTTTATTTCATTGCAAAACAGTCCTATTGTTGAACCTATTCTGCAAGTGACCTATGAGCCAGTTGTAGAATTTATCTGGGTAGAAAGTAAGTGAAGAGTTTAGGACTAGAACCTAACTAGACAGTGTGTGTGGATGAATTTTCAGCCTGACCTGTTTTTGTTTATCCAAAAACAAATCAATTAACTGTTGATGGAATTAGTTGTTAGAAGAAACCAATCAGGTCTAAAAGTTGCATAGTACATGGTTAACCAAATCATTTGTTTTTGATGGCTTTTTAACCAAACTTGTTTTTCTTTAGCATTTTTTAAATTCAAAGGTTATAGAAAATACACAAAAGCAAAATTAAAATCAGTTAATTTATTAAGCAATTCAGCCAAAATTGTTCTTTGGTATATACATTAGTCAATGGCTTGCCTTTTTAGCATGAACATGTTGTTCTCCACAGTTTTTTGAGGTCCCTGAAATCAACTCCACTAAATAGTATTCAAAAGATTGGATAAGGTTGACATACATTTGTACTACTACTTTTGTGTCTACAAATGCAGCTTAAATTTAAATTAATTTAAAATGTATGATTTCATTATGCATTTTCTAGTATGTGTACAACTGTTGTCATGCAAAATGGCCTGTGGCTTTTTGTAGCATTAAAGAAGTATTCTTCTTATTCAAAAAGACTGGAAACAATGGCTTAAATCAAGTGACAATTCTTTTTCAGCCTTTAGTCATTATGCCATAAAGTAATGCCGGACTTCCCTCCTCAGGAAACTGTCTCTGCCAAATAGTCAGTTTGGGGACTTTCTAAACGTAAAACTCATTATGTTCTCTTTGACCTATAGGCCTTGAGACACCTCTGAACTACCTCTTAATTATCTTTAGGAACTGTAGAGATGTGTTAGGTATCCTGATCATGGTTTTATAGTCATGAGGCACTTATGTTTGAATAGAAGATTTCATCAACTTAATGAATGCTAAATTCACCAAAAGGTTGTTTTTATACCATAAAGATTAACCATTAAACTTGTATTCATCGGTTCCCATAAGATGAAGTTAAAATGCATTTGAACAACATTTAAGGTGCATCACAATTTGGTCTCAATCTACCAGCATCTTATACATTAGAGTAGGTACCCATAGACTTTTTCTGTAAAGGGCCAGACACTAAATATTCTAGGCTGTGTGAGCTATACAGTCTCTGCAGCTACCATTCAACTCTGCTGTGTAGTGAAAAGGGAACCCTAGGCAATATGAAAATGAATGGGTGCAGCTGTTCCAGTAAAACTATTCATGGAAACTGAAATTTGAAATTCACGTCTTTCACGTGTCATGAAATAGTAGTCATTTGATATTTTTTAGCCAATTAAAAATTGTAAAAGCATTCTTAGCTGGTGGCCTATACAAAAATAGTGATCTGGATTTGGCTATAGGCTGAGTTTGCTTACCCTTTCACTTGAACACTGGAGAAGCTCATATTTTTTCTGAACATGCCCTGAGTTCCTATGCATTCATACTCCTCCATGTATCGTTTCTATGCCCTACATCTTTCTATTTTTCCTTTGTTTAACCAAACATTGTTAAACAAAGCTGAGCTCAAGTAACACTATCTCTGAGAAGACATCTATGATTATAAGTCACCCTTCCAAATTCTTATTCCACTGGATTCCAATAGTACTTTGTACATTCCTGTTACAGGAACACTGCAGAAAAACACATACTTTAGAAGCATTTGCTAAATACTTCTTGAATGAATGAATGATAGAGACATAAATAAATGACTTGTACCAAAATTGTTTGCTGAGCTATTTCCACAGCCTGACTCTGAGCTCCACATGGCCACCTCGTCATATTCCTCTTGCGGTTCCCAAGGCCTGGAAAGTATTTGGCATGTAGTAATATTTTAGTATCTTTTTGTTGAATTAATGTTTTGAGGGTATATCTCAGAGACACACCTATGGAGAACAAATGTGTTTCTATATGTACATTCTTACGTTTCTGGATTGAAATAGTTCCATCTGATTCCCTACAAAATTGCCAAACCTAGATCCCCAAAGCTAAGTTGGAGTTACAAACATTGGCTTCCCTGTCACTCCTTGTAGACACATGCTTGTTTATGTTGGGTTAATTAAAACGAGTCCCCCAGTTCCCTGTCGCTTCATGGGCATTACTTCCCATTAACTTCAGTGAAGCTTGCTTGGCTTCAATGGAAGCTTTTACCTGCATAGGGACAGTGAAGAATCAGGACAAAGATCTTCTAAGGCTGTCATTTGTCACCGTGAACAAAAGAAAGAGAGATCTTTAGGCATGAGGCTCCGTAACACACTTCACATGCCTCTCTTAATTCTATCCTTGCTGACAACCCATGACTGCCACATAAAAGAAAGCATCAGAATTATAATTGAGTGGTTCTGAAATCATCAGAGACAGAACCTCTGAAAAGGAGGTTCACAAACTTATTCGTTGGTGTGGTTAGTGACTTGAGTAGCTACAAACGGCCAGAACACTGTTGACAGCATTTCTATGGATAGCATATATAGACACTCTGAGTCAGTGTTGACTAGGAAAGCATGGGAGCTTAGCTTTATTCCACCAGTACACAGTTCTTGACAACCCTCACTATTCAGAACACCCCTGATAAACAAAGTTAAAGAGGGAAAAAGGCACCTGAGCAACCAAAGCAATATCATGATATCCATGCTCTAAAATGTTAGCATTTTATTCATAGTGTATTTATTTGATGCAGAATATAAGATATTAGGAGGGCGTGGAAAAATAGGGGTGCCAATCTGGTGCAAAACCCTACATTTTTAAAATTCTTTGGATAGAAAACATTAAGTCAAGCTAGGCTTCTTGTTTTTATACTAAGTTACATCTTATCATTAAGAATAGCATGGCATTCCTCCAAAAATGATTGATATAGAATCTTCACCTTAATTATACACGTAGCACTGTTTCTACTGTATTTTTATAACTTCTTTTTATTGAGGTATAATTGACATATAACATTACATTAGTTTCAGGTGTACATCATGATGATTTGATATTGTTAGGGATTGTAAAATGATCACCACAATAAGTACAGTTAACTTTGTAGGGTCTAATCTACTAGTCTAGTCTGTATAGAAGTAGTTGCCAATGTTTAAATGAGACAATATATGTAAAATCCCCAGCTCTAAGGTTTGACACTCAGTTCCTTCTTTACATCCTATATCTTTGGAAATAAATAGAATTATTAGCTGAATAACCAGGAGGAAATACACATCTAAGGATCACAGGGCAACCCACATCCACAAATACGGAGGTGAGAATACAAGGAAAACATTGGTATTTATTGCATTTCAAGTCCTACACCTGGAGCTTTATATATATTACTAGAGGCCCACTGCACAAATTCATGCACCAGTGGGGTCCCTCAGCCTGTGAAACCAGCTCTCCAACATTCCCCAAGGGGTTCCAAATTGCAAGAGGGTGCAGGCCAGGCTAAGGGACCTCACCAGCGTACAATACGGGCCGGGGAGGGACGCAGGAGGTTGGCCAGCGGGGAGGGACCTTGCGAGGGCTCCAGGGCATGTCTGGCCCTTCTCGCTCAGTCCCTATCAGCTAGACTTCAGCAGCAAGCTGACATACCACTCCGAGTGTCTGCCCCCTGGAGGTCAGTGCACGTCATAGCGAGTGGTTGAGCAGCCTTAGCATATCATTAGCATATTACACTTTGATTGGTTGAATGGCCGACTGGTCAACCGGACACTTAGCATATTAGGCTTTAATTGTATAGGATATCATTTAAATGTCCTAATGGTCCAATAAAGATGTTGTTACTGCCTGCATCGATATTTGGAGTTCATAGCTAAATTTTTTACCTGTAAAAACTGTTCCCTAAACCTTCCTCATCTTTTGCTTGTCCTGGTTAATTAGTTTCTCTCCATCTAAACAAAATATGTGTTCTTATCTGAAATTCCATCCTTAAAGTTACCCTTTTAGTTTAAGACCCTGACTCTGCAAAGTCTTCTATTAAAGTGCACATTACCTGGAACAGATGGAACACAAAGACATTGCATTGCACTAAAACTTTAACAGAAATCAAGTAGTCAGATTAAAACACTGTTGCCTTGGGGAGAAAAAAAAAAAAGATAAATGAGACTCTGAGAGAAAAAGAGTAAGATCTTAGATGGAAAAGCCAGGGATGACCCAGGTCCTTGGGGTCCTAGCCTTCATGGGGTAATGTGTGTATGCTGTGGTTCAGAGCCATGGGGGACTGCAACTCATAACACAAGCAACCTGGTTAGGGAGTGCACCTACATCTGCTTCCACCTGCTTCACAGTTCCGTTGTGATGGACACATAATATCATCTTCTAACTCTCTCCCACCCTCCAACCAGAAAGTCATTTGCCTTCATTAGTATTGGCTTTCCAGTGGAGCAGCAATAAGCATTGTGTGGGCTTCAAGGCAGGCAGGCACTCCACTGCAAAATGGAGAATTACAATATCAATTACCATAATCAATGCTAAAGCTTGAAGCTGGATTTGGATAGGAGGCTGAGCCAATCTTTCAATCAAAGAATGAGACATTCCTATTGCCAGAGGTTTCCAGCTCCATTTCTCAGACCCAGAGGGAGGTACTCTCTGGAGAGTTTATGTCTTATGCTTTAGCCTCTGCTTGTTTGTTTTTCCCTATAGAGTAGCTTAGCAAATCTCCTTTTACTATCTTCTGCCTCCGATGCCCATGTAAATGTAGTAGTAGCCCCTACCTAGGTGTTCTTATATAAGTTCTCACTCTATAAAACTGCAAAAGCAAGAGGTATACACTGCTTCCATATATACAGTTTTCAAAGAGTCATGGCATTGTAAGTAATGGCAGCATTGCTAACTTTTCTCCTGGTAGAAGTTAATTTTAGTCAGAAATAGTAAATCTTAGAATCCTATCTAATAAAAGGGTAATATGCAAATTAACCATCACTCTGTCACAAAGATGGTGGCACCCATAGCCACAAGATGGCAGCGCCCAGTCCTCTCAGCCCCGCTGGAGTCCCCCAGGCTCAGGGAGGGCAGCTGCTGAGAGTGGGCAGCGTGAGCGGCCTGCCAGAATGCTTGCTTTGTTGCTGTGGTGACGAGGTAAGCGTTCCACCCTGACCACGGATGGGACTCTGGGCCGTGGAGAGCCTCTGGGCAGCGGCCGAGCCAGGCCTTACAGAGAATTACTGGCGCATGGATTCGTGCACAGGGCTACTAGTTAAAAAATAAAAGAAAAAAACATGAAGAGAAGTTTCTTGTAGCTGAACAGGAAGAAATGGTGCCTGGATACTGAAACACTTTACATTGATTGTACACACACACAAATATGTCTACATCCTCCTTCTCTACTCATTTTTCTAAAATTTCAATGCTTGGCCTTTGAATTTTGTAATACTATTTAAATGGTTACAAAATAGGAGATTATTTTTGGAGGGGGCTTGGGATCCTGAATACTTTGGGGACAGCCCTGTTGGTCATGTATAATGCTAAGCAACTTATATGAAATATCTATTTTCATGTTCAGAACAACTCTATGTGAGAGTTTTTACTGTATTACATAGAGAATACAACCTAGAGAAGTTAAGTGATTTTCCTGGGCACATAGTTTTAATAGCTGAACCTAATTCAGGACAACCTGATTGTGATGTATGCATTTACTTTAGAAAATTAGGACAGATCTGCCCAAACCAATTTGTATTCCTTGGCTTTAGGATGGCCTTTATACTTGTGGGGATTATTATAATCACATAATTAATAAAATATTTGTTGAATATTAGCTATGTGCTAGGCACCATTCTAAGCATTTAACATACATTATTCATTAAATAATTTTAACAACCAAGTGAGGTACATATCGATAACATTCCCATTGTACAAATGAAGAAATTAAGACCCTGGAATGGTTATGCAACTTGTTCAAGGTTAAGGCTCCCTGACTCTGGACCCCAAGCAACTCATAATCAAAATTCTGGCTTGGTTCCTTCAACCTATATTTCTGAACTAAATTGGTACTTACTAGACACAAAAGATTACAAACCATCATATAAGACTGGAAATAATGTATGACTTTCCTTTCTGGTCTGGTGATTCTTTCCATTTATTTTCACAGGCTGTGGCATAATCTAAGGGCTTGGCATTGCCCGTGCAATGGAAACTCTAGTTCTTATAGATGCAGCCTCACTGGGAAGATTCCTGGGGTCCAAAGGATGAGCTTTGCAATGGTTGTGGTGGGGTCACAGGGACAGAGCCACTGCTCCATTCACCACTGAGTGAGAACACCCCAAAAGGCAATGCATTTAAATTCAAGAATCTGAAATCACTCATTTATGAGGAAGTCATGCATGTTTCCATATGTATGTGTGTGCAAATACATGTGTCCATCCAATTTCTTTCATAGCAATTTTTTTTGCATATTACAGTACTTCTATTTCTGTGTATGAATAGAGTTTTTTATAATTGAAGATATATATACTTAGCCATAACACAGAGATAAAGAATATGTAAAATATCACATTCACTATAGATACCTTGACTCTAATACAAATGCAACACAATGCCAAATATCTGGCCAAAACAATCGATAACAGCAGTCAATTAGCCAAGCATGTGGAACTAGTTGTAAAAATTCAGATAACTGACTAAAAATTCCAATTTTCATTCAGATGCCTACCACCATGCTCTTTATCATCTGATGTTTTTCTCTCAGTACTTAGAGTGACAAATATTTCATTCCTCAAGCACTCCTAGCAATAACATAGCTACAAAAAAAAAAAGCTGAAATAAAAATGTAATGGCTTAGAGATGTACAAATGATAATTTTCACCTTAAAAAAAATAACTCATTCAGAGCAAAAATCCTGATTTGTTTACCCCATCAACTCCTGGTTTTGTTTCAAGATTCCACTGATCATTTACAAATGGTGAAAAGCCTCTTTAGCCCATTCTATATTTCATCCCAGGTGATTGAACTCTGCATTCTGATTTCTAAATGGGCAGAGAGATGTACTGTAATGAGAACACAAAGAAACAGGTTTATAACTTGGTACATTATGGCAGCGGGTTCAAAGCTGTGCCGCCAGCCTTTGTTTCTGACTCATGCAGCTAAACTCCAGCATTTTCCAAGACTGTCACAAGGCAGACTCTGAAGGAGGAAATAAAAAAAAAAAAAAAAGAAAAGAAAGACAGAAAGATGCAAGGAAGAGAAAGAAAGAAAATGCATTAAAACAAAGCAAGACTCTCGGGATGGTTTAGGCTGCAGGGTATTTTCCCAGAGTTCTGTCCAAGAATAATCTAGTGAAAATGTGGACAGAGAACCACCGACCCCTGCTTTCCCCTGAACATATGCAGCTCTGATCAGTCTGGTATTTCAAGAAAAACAAGGTCCTGAACCCGAGTCCTCAGACACATAACAAAGCGCACTTCACAGCTGTGATGCACAGCGACGATCGGCTCCTAGGCCTGAGTGGGTCCCAAGACAATGCCTCCTTTATCACCCAGAGGACAAATATCTAGACAGCAATATTTTCTGCTTGAATGCTTCAAGCAGCTCGCGCAACTCCTGACTGAAAGGGAAAACTGAGCTCAGAGTGTTTGCTGAGTGATTATTTTAATTTACTACTTGATGTAAATCTAAATGAACTGACACCCAGCTCAAGATGGACAGAAAGCAATCATCGCGGAGGCTTGGGGGGCTGCGGGAAGAAAGGGGGGCACAGGAAAGGGGCTGGAGTGGCACTCGCCTCTGCGGTTTCGCCAACTTTTGTAAGGACAGTGTAATAGATAGGGGGGCAGGCTCCGCATTCCATTTCCCTCTCTCAATTACCATAATAAGTTCGGTAATTTTGTGCTGTTTATTTATCAGGCGAGGATAACAAAGGAAGCCCAGGAAGTCTGCTCTGGAAGCACCCTGACAAAGCACCAGACAGAAAGCAGTCACGTGTGGGGAGAGGAACAGAGACACCACTACTCAAGCACCTGATTATTCCTTCTCAGTCTTTAGAAGCAAAAATTATCCTTAAGAAAAGCAGCCACCAGCACAACAACAGCGGGCGTGCAGATGAGAAAATGGGGTAAGACGGGGACTGAGGAAAATTTTGGAGAGCAACTTGAAGACTTAAGTTTTAATTCCTTATGAAAAGCTGTCTTTCCTTCTTGGCAATTACTTGTCCAAACTTAGTGGTAGAGATCATTTTTTATTTTTTTAAAAAGAACTGTTTTCCTAGGTTCCCTCCTCCCCGATTACATGTGGCCCCAGTTAGTGAGGGAAGTTCTTCAGATTAGACAGATATTTTTCAGAAACTAGATGGCAACAGCATAGCTGTGCCTGATTAAGGTGAACATCATATTTCTTTGTGGTGCTTGTAAGGTATTATACAAAGCATCTCTCTCTCTCTCTCTCTCTCTCTCTCTCTCTCTCTCTCTCTCTCTCTCTCTCTCTCTCCTTAAAGATGTGAACACTGCACTAAACAGTCACAGGGCCAAGGTACAGATTCCTATTTCAGGGCCCAGATATAGATTCATATTTCCAGGTTTGTCTCTTCTGTCTAAAAAAGACTTTCATTTCAGCCATGCCTAGCATTCCCTTCAGAAAAGCCCTGTTTGCTAATGAGCATCATCCTTGTTATTGGTAGCACTGTTATATAAATGATGCAGGGTGTGCATGTACATCCCCATGCCTGATTCTGAAAACATGTCCAATAGAGGAAAAATGTATCACCCCTTGTTTCCCACAATCACAATAAGGAACCAAATTAGGGTTCCTATCTTTTTTACTTGCCCTTATCAACTGGTTTAAGAGTGGTCTATGTGTATAGACCTGGTCATGTGTATATTAATATTAAACATATATTATAAACGGCACATATAAATTTTACATCCTTATCTATTTAGTGAATGCAACGTTGACATATCAACATAGTCAGGTACATTGTCAGGTACCATTAAAAACGATTCATTTTTAATGGGGCGTGAGTTGCTGTTTCTCTAACTAGGAGCCCTAGCGTTCTCTGTAATGACCTTGCGGGCTACCATATGCAGTGAGAAAGGAGAAAACAGCAGAGTGGATCTTCTACCTATACCTTTATCCCTTCTGTATGTTGGGGTTGTTCAAACTTTGAGTAAGATTTTATTTCAGGGTAGTAATGGCAACCTTTGCTTATATTTTTTTTAAAAAGGGAAAAGAAGGTGTTTTGAAAACCATTTTTTTCCCCTCTAGGTTGTCCTTAAAAGACTATCTGAAAAGTAATGGAAAAAACACAATCACCTGTCCAGATGCTGTCACTGTGGGATGTCTAATGCCCTGTGGATTAGACATATATCAGCATTGTTCATGTTATAAAGCTGAAGTATTTCTAACATTGCCCGTTCCTTCTTTGTCTGTGACCATCTCTATTTGTATATGTAGGAAAGTACACGTGGTGTGGTTTCTACAAAACAGTAGACATGTTTTGAGTCCTCCTCCATGTTTGTTTCCAGGCCTTTCTGGTGGTAGGTCACTTGCACATCATTTGTATACAGCAGCTTAACTAGCAGCTGGTAGATGAAGGGTGCACTTAAGGATACAGAGATGATGAGGCTAGGATCTTAGAACCCACATCGTGGGGCTTGGTTTGATTGATGTCTGTTTGTTTTAGTTGAAAAACATAGTAGGGTGGGTGAATTATGTCAAACAGATTGGGACTGGACATCTCAGCCCTCTCTTTGAACCAAAAATGTCATAAATGGATTTCTGTCTCATTTATTGGAGGAATCCCATTTTACAAATCAAAACTGAGGCACCCCATTGTCAGTAAGGTTAAAATACATTTCTCTGATTATAATACCACATCAAATTTGCCTTTGATATACACAACTTCAAAATGTTCTTAATACATTTCTTTTAAAAAAATACTAATTCATGCTTAGACCTTAGAGCTGTCTTTTATGGAAGGAATGTGTTTTTCTTCTGCTTTTCTAGTGCATGAAAAAGTTGACTCACAATCTAGTCTTTTTTTAATACCTCTGGCAGTGTCATGAAGAAGAAATGATTCTCTTGACTTACAGTTTTATCTGACTGTGACTTATAGACAAGTAGTAACTGAAAGAGAAAAGAGCTGATCTGATTGAAAAATACAGGAGAATATATTTGATTGAATAATCAGAATAGGAATTTTCTTCTAGGTTATCATTCCTCACTCACACGAAGTTTGACAAGCCCAAGCAGGGACTTTTAATAGGCTTTTAAAATAACTCTTTCATAATACAGTAGGCCATACAATACTGCTTAGATTATTTTTATTTCCATAATAAACCCTCATTAAGTATATTTATCTAATGATATTACAGAACTGAAAGGAAAGGAAATATAAAAAAATATGTGCATGTGTTAAACATTAGCCATTGCAGAAGATTTATAAATAAATTACAGATAATTTATAGAATCATGCCATATTTATAATTGCATGTTTAAAGCAATCTTCTTATGGTAATTGTATTGTATGGCCAACTCTAAGAAGGGGGAAATTATAAATTTATATTTCCAGAGTTGACTGAGATGTGCTGTCTTGTATAGGGAAAATTGTATTGTGTAGAAGTCAGAGTGGGAAATGAAGCTTCTATGCGACTCATACCCCATTACTAAACATTCAGAAGGCTCCGCATAAAAAATTAAATGTTCACCATTTCTCAAAGAGGTCCTTGTTTAAATTCCAAATTAACTTTCAAACAAGGCTGCTATAAAAGAATCAATAAACTTTGTATGACAAAGCAAAACTCTGCTGGTAAATGACAAACAGTTCCTCCTTTGAGAAAAATGAAGGATTTCAACTTCCCATGCAGCCTTCCAGTGCATGCTGGTTCTCATAGTTCCTTCTGAAGTCATTTCAACATGAAAACAAAGATTGAGGCTGTAAACTACCCAAGGAACCAAGAATGCAAACCCACTGGACCCAAATTCATCATTTATTGTTAGGATGTTTCCTCTTGACTCTTTAGACCCGTGGTCAGCAAACTGTGGCTCGTGAGCCACATGCGGCTCTTTGGCCCCTTGAGTGTGGTTCTTCTACAAAATACCACGGCCTAGGCGAGTCTATTTTGAAGAAGTGGCATTAGAAGAAGTTTAAGTTTAAAAAATTTGGCTCTCAAAAGAAATTCCAATTGTTGTACTGTTGATATTTGGCTCTGTTGACTAATGAGTTTGCCGACCACTGTCTTAGACAGAAGCAATTAAGTGAACTAACCTGTCATTGTGGTGAGAAAATAAAACACATTATACTGTACTAGAGGCCCGTTGCACAACATTCGTGCACTGAGGGTGGAGGGGTGTCCCTCAGCCCAGCCTGTACCCTCTCACAGTCTGGGACCCCTCTGGGGATGTCTGACTGTCCGAACCCAGCAGTAAGACATCCCCCGAGGGGTCCTTAGCACTGCTGTGGAGACAGGAGAGGCTCCTGCCACCGCTGCTGCGCTCGCCAGCCACGAGCCTGGCTTCTGGTTGAGCAGCGCTCCCCCTATGGGAGTGCACTGACCACCAGGGGTCAGTTCCTACATTGAACGTCTGCCCCCTGGTAGTCAGTACACATCATAGTGACCGGTCCTTCCACCATTCGGTCGATTTGCATATTAGCCTTTTATTATATAGGACTAGTAGCCCAGCGCGCGATATCATGCACAGTAGGCCGTCTGCTGCTTCCGTAAAGCTAGTGGGAGCTGCACTGCTTACATGGGAGCCGCGCCACTTCAGCGGGAGGCGGGAGGGAGCCACAGGTGCACAAGGGAGCCTCGGTAGTTACTGTGACACCGTAACAGACAATTTGCGTATTACCTCTTTAAATATATAGATACTTCTAAAGGTAAAGCATATCCTTATGGGGTAGGCTGAGGGTCCTGTTAATGCATACTTTCAGATGTGAAAACTGATGAATTCATTCAACAAATATGAATGTTTAGTAATCATCTACTCTATTCCAGGCACTGTTCAAGGTGCTGGGAAAATATCTGTGAACAAAATCTCAAGGAGATTACATTTTAACTTTAGAGACAAAAAGTGAAACAATCAAGAGAAACTATCCGAGGTACAGAAAAAAATAAAAAGGGTAAGATTACAGAGAGGAATAAGGGGCACTATTTTAGACATATATTCAGAGACATCTGCCCTAAGAAGGAAATTCGAGCACAGATCTAGATGACATGAGGGAGCATAGGAAGATGTAGCCATAAAGCATTTTATACAGAGCAAAGCCCCCGAGTTGGGAATAAAGCTGGTATGGTCTAGGACAGCAAGTATAGCAGAAGAGAGTAAGAAAGAGGAAAAGAGATGGGGGAAGAGGTCAGAGAGGCAGTTGGAGGTTAGATCATAGAGAACCTTCTAGGTGACAGTCAGAGGAACAGTGAGAATATGCAAGATCGTGCTGTGAACAAACAACCTCGGAATCTCAGTGGCTGAAGACACCCAAGGTTTAGTGCTTGCTCCTACCGTGTCTGCCATATTAGGCTGGAGGCTCTGCGGCATGTCAGCCTCATCCTGGGAACCAGGGGGACAGAGCAGCCTCTATCAGGAGCATTGCTGGTAATAGTAGCAGGTGAAAGAAATCTCTGAAGGGCCTCCTCTCAGCAGTTAATTTCCCAGAGCAGAAATGACACCTTGCTTCCACAAACAAGTCATGGACCAGATCTAGTCAAATGGCCACATCCAGTGATGGTGGAGGTAGGGCGCAGGGAAAGCTATGGCCAAGAAGTACAATTCTAGCAGTAGATGCCATGGTTAGTTGATCTCTCTCTCCCTCTCTCTCCTTCTTTCCCTTCCTTCCTCTTACATTTTTTGAGTAATTCTATCATTCCAGGCACACTAATAGTTTCTAGAAATACAACATTGATCCCCAAGAGCATATCGCTGACTTTGTGTAACATGTATTTTAGAGGAGGCTTTGTTTTAGTTCAGAGAAATGAAATTAGTCCTACTTCAGTGAATAAACAATATTCACTACTCCTGCAAGAATATTTTGACTCTAGTCAAATGGTATTCACCACAAAAACGAGTGTCAGAAAATATAAATCATAAAGTTGACTCAATATTTGGTTGAATGTAGAAGAACTATATTGTATGAGTCTGCTCTAGGGTACAGAAAGAACCAGATGGCTCACCGCAGTCTTGTTATAACTGCCTGTCCTCTTCCTCTTTTGAAGTTCAGTGCAAATAACATGCTGCTTGCTGGGGTCTTTACAAATACTCCAGGGCTCCGCATACCTTTTTCTTAGGAAGGGTACTCCGTCTCCATACTTTGGGGTCCACTTAGGGGCTAAGCAAGTAACATAAGTGAATGACCTCCATCTGATAAAAATGCATATGCGCGGATGTCTGCCAGGTACTAAAGCAAACAGAAGAGGATTTAGTGCCATCTGATTGTTTCATGAAAGAATTTGGGCACAGTGTTTCTAAAACTAAGAGTTTTGGGGTTTTTTTTACAGTTGAAAATCTGGAATATAAACATTTCCATTTAAACCATTAGTTCAACTATTTCACAATATTCTTGAGCCAAATAAAACATATTCACAAGCTATATTTTATCTGTGATTTCCCAGTTTGTGGCCTCTGTTTATACATCATAAATATTGTCACTTGTCACTTAATGAATTGCTGTAGCATTCTTAATCCCAGTGAGGTAGTAAATTCCGTGAAGGCAGGGGCACTTACTCCCTTGCATCATCCAACCTAGTATTGATCACATGGTGGGTGATTAGAAGGTAGTGTATACTGAACAGGGACTCAGAGCCAGATTGCCTGGGTTTGAATCCTTGCTACACCACTTGCAATTTGGAGCAATTTTCTTAGTTTGTGTTATACTTTCTTAACTGTTAAGTGGAGATGATGTTGTTCATTATATCTATCCCATAGGGTTATTTTGGGGATTAAATGGGTTCATATTTGTAAGGCACTTACACTAATGCTTGAGGCATAGTAAGAATCACATAACTTTTTATTTCAGTTAAATGAAAATAAATACATGAATATTATATGTTTTATATAGAATTGAGTGGTCTACTTATAACCATTGAATGGTGGGAACTCATTTAGAAAATGAAGCAGCTTTACTTAGTTGTATAAAGAACCAAAGGTATAAATATCTGACCCAAATAATATCAAGAAATGTAAATCTAACGATAAACCTGTTCTGGTGTGTTCTTTTTAATTCTTGTTTTTTAAGGATTTTAAAATATATTTTTGAAAGAAAACTAACAAAGGTACACAAAGTATTTTTTGCTTTTTAATACCAAGCCACAGGTGTGTGTGTGCTTTTAAACAGATGATGAACATCTGGGCCACTCAGTGCACTGGTTTTTAAATTTTCCCATTATTTACTCATTCTGCTCTAACCCATTAAAACATTTAGTGATTCCTCATAAATTAAAACAAACTGATTAATTGCATCAAATGTTCTAATAGATGCATTTTTTAGTGCAAAGGAGTTCTATGCTGTTTTTCGCATGGAAGTCACACTGGTATACACGCAGGTTGCAAGCAGATTTTTCCTATTTAGAGAACTGTATACTGAGGCATAATTTAGGGTGCACTTCTTATTTTAAAGAATGCCTCTTATTAGTTTCTGTTACTGATAGAACATTTATTTTCACCAATATTTATCTAAGAAAAAGGAGTATTTTTGCATTCAGGCACTGTGCTCAGAAGAATTGTAATAATAGTTATATTTAATCCCCACAATATTTCATTTCCCTCCATTTTACAACTGAGGAAATGAAGATTTAGAAATGGTATATAATGGAAAAGCTGACCAATTGCACAAAGCCACAAAGAGCCACAAATGAGATTTGAATCCTACCTAGGGTATGGCCAAAGGAGAAATGTTTTGGAACCTGTGTTGTTGTTTTTACTGATGTAAGTAAATAGAGGGTGACATCAAGACTCTACTCAATCAATCAAAAATATTCATTCAGCAGCTAATACATGCCAGACACTATTTCATTCTCAGACTTTTAGTATCTCTTTCTATACAGCTGAGGTTGAGAATTTTTTTAGTTAATAGGATATATGGAACATTGAATATAGAGAGCAGTGGTTCTCAAAGTGTGGTCCTCAAACCAGCAATACCAGTGGCAAGGCCTCACCCCAAAACTGTTGTATTGGAAACTCTTGGATGATGCCCAGCAAACTTCACTTAAATGAACTTGTCTGCATAAATGCATAACCCATGGACACAGAGGATAGGGTGGTGAAGGCCTAGGGGGGTGGGTAGAAGAGATCAATGGGGGGTGGGAAGGAGACATATGTAATACTTTTAACAGTAAAGATTAAAAACAATGGACTTTGAAGGTGATTCTGCTGTAATCTTAAGTTTGAGCAGCTCTGGTAGAGTAGCAGAGAGCCCTACTAAGAACTGCAGAAGTTGGTAAAGAAAGAGAAGGGTTGCTCCACCAAAGGCCTTTCAAATTATAGGTGTGACCTCCTGCGGAGACCAGAGCATTTCAGACCAGAGCATATCAACCTTGTGGATAAAGAGATAAGGCATCTCTCACAGCAGGAGGGCAGCGTACTGCCTGCTTAGGTACATCCTGCAAACAAATGGGAAACCGAGGAAAATGAGAGAACTCCGACAGGAGATCGGATTCCCTGAGGGCAAGTGGTCTTCTCTGAAGGCAGCACAGAGGTAAATGCAGAACTTAAAAATGTGGCAGTCCTACCAAGTGTACCATTTGATTTTCTGTCAGAAAGCTTCTGGTATGGGCACGCCACCTGAGGTGTAATCCTGTTCTAATCAGAAAAACTTGCATCCCCATTCTCTTACCAACCCCTCCTCACAAAAACATTCATCTCAGAAAGCTGTCACCTGACACTTAGTGTCACCAAGTATAGCTGCTGCCATTTATTCTTTGCTTGGATTTCTCCTTCTCCCCTTACCCTTCCCGACTCAAGGGGCTGGAATCACATTATCCAGAGGTAGACACTGGTAATCACTTGGAGTTACTCAAAGTACTCACCTATTCCCTGAGCCTCTGATGCCGCATCTGTGGAATGGACATATTTCCTTCCTGATCCTGTCCACCTCTAACTTCCTCTCATTCCAAGGGTGTGATACCCAAACGGTGGGTGACCTTATGTGCATTAGGGACTATGGCTTATGTGATCAGTTTAGGCGCTCTCTTGACTAATGGTAAAAGCCACAGAGCACGCAAGCACCCAATGAACCTGCTATGTCAGTGCCTAAGCCAGATCCATCTCATACATTTTCATGGTCCCTAACCTTGAGACATCACTCCGAGGAAGGAAAAAAGAGAAGAGCAAGAGAACATGAACCTTTTTGATTTGTCCCGATTCCTACTTTGCTCTCCACTGGTTTTATTTCTATTCCAAACACAAAGAATACCGCTTGTTTGTATGTTTGGAGCAGATGGCTACTTTTAAAAAATGAATGGCCACTTTTCTAAAGTTAGGAGGATGGTCAGGAGGAACCAGAGTGGCGCCTTGCAGCCCTACGAGGCCCGTTTTTTACAGCTGTCTTTGGAATGTGGCACATTATAATTGACAGACTTGACAAGCATTCTGGTTCCATGGGCTGCATGTCAGGATTCCTGCCCCGTATTTCCATATCACGGAGCACTTCCAGTATGTCCTTAAACTAATTTAAAATTTCCCTGGGTTTTAGGTTCCCATCTTCGTGGAAGGTCCCACATCATTTGCCCGGTGCTTGCAGGATGTGCCTAAGCAGGCAGTACGCTGCCCTCCTGCTGTGAGAGATGCCTTATCTCTTTATCCACAAGGTTGATATCTATTTCCTTATCATTTAAAGAGAGCAACTCCTATTGTATATTGCATCCCCCCAAATAACATGTGAATTGCATCTATCTGTGGAAAAAAAAAATGACAACCAGTGCTGGAGTGCTGTAAACCCCATTTGACAAGATTATATTTTTGTCTTTCAACTTTGTTTTTTACTTTGTATAGGTAAGAAGACAGCTTACATATTGTCAAGGCTTTAAGGTTCTCTCTTTTCCACCAAATTTTATGAGTTTTAAGTGAGTTTTAATTAATTCCCTGGAGGGTAGGGGGTGTCAGAATATCTGATGGCATCAGACTCCAATACCTTCAACTAATTTGGGGCATAAAGAATACCTCTAATAATGCCTGGGATAGTTTAAAAACCTGATTTTCTTTGTCACGTGCCACAATAAGACAAAACAAAGGACCCATCTTGCTGCAGATGTAAAGAAGCAAACTTTTATTGATAGAGGTCATCAGATGGTGCCAGGTTGTTTTAAATAGCTTTTTAAAATAATGTCTGAATTCAAAAGAGGCTGGAGTCGTTTTTCAGCTGCAGCTTTGGGAAGGAAAAACAGGCCTGTGTAATCTTGTCCACATTCATTTTTACCGTCGTGGTCAAAGAGCCCCACCAGACTGACACGTGTGAAGTATTCGCTTTCTTTATTTGGCTCGGTCAGAGAGGAATTAGCTCCCTCGGTGAACCAACATGAAAAGAAGGGAGTTTAGGGAAATAAGCAACGTTTCTAGGAAAGAGGAAGTTTGAGGCAAACATATGGTTGAAATGCTCTAGTCGATTTCAGATCAAGCTGAGAGAGTTGAGATCCGTTGGTTCAGGGATCCAGTTCACTGCACATTCCTACTGTGCCTGACTACTAATTGCATCCTATGTTTGTCAATCAAATATTTGCAATTAACAAAAATATTCCCTTAAGAGACATATAACAGAGCTGGCAAAGGAGCGGGTGCTTTGCTAAGGAGAGCTAGCTGCACACAGAAAACGTTTTTTTAAAATGGTATGAAAAATATTCTGCTGCTGATGACACCGCTAGACACTCCCAGTCAAAACATTAACAAGCAGAATAGGTGGCATGGGGGCCTCACAAAAGGATTTTGTTCAAAGAACAGAAACTTTGTTCTCAGTGTCTCTGACCCCTCCTCCACCTCTGATTCTTCAATCTACAAATACATACAGTGGTTTAATTGAACTCTGTGCATAATTTGCCCAAGGATAAAAGTTGATCTAGATTTTTTTTTAACTCCAATTTTACAAATGCTCTACTTTTTCATCCCCCCTCCTCCTTGCACACAGATTTCAAGAGGGAAGGCTGAAAAGAAAGGTGACTGGAATATTAAGAACTGTGACATATTCTGAGGAAACTCTAATGTGTAAATTGGTAGAAATGCCAGTAATTTGTTGGGAATTGAAGACCTTCTGTATTCAAGAGTGAAGCTTGGCAGCTGTGCATTGTTGTTTTAGAAATCAATATTCCATCGGAAGGTGGTGTGTGAAATGTTTGTGTCATTGGGGTTTGTCTCCAACATAGTGCTGTGATAAGAAATGTTCAAATAAAACAAACACAATCCCTTTCCAGTCCTTTAGGATAAAGTCCAAACATAATTCCACAACAGGGATATAACATTCAAATCAACTACGGAACTTTTGTAATGACATAAAACCCCTCGCCCACAGAAATGCTATTGAATTGGAGATGCTTTGCAGTATTCCCTAAGACAGGACTGTGGTGGCTGTCAGATTAACAAAAGTCAAGAGGAGGTGAGACAGTGCTCACCACTGCAAAAAGGGCTTCATGCATAATGAACAGGATATGCAGGCCTGTTTAGGAAATTAAGGTGAATCCAAGGTGACTTGGGGTCACATGAGGAGTCACAACGGTCACTAACTGGAAAAGTGAGCATTAAAAATTAGTCGTTGGGTTTAAATAAATTCATCTCAATCATTATTAGATACCATTCAGGCTTAATAAAAAATAATTGCTTGAGTGAATTTTTCGGTGCTATCTGGTTATTATCTGGCCCTGAGCTTCTGGGATTCTGGTTGCTGTATGAGAAAGGAGAGTTGAAACCGAGCTGCCTTTTGACTGTTATCAATCCTCTACCATTTAGATATAGCTCACTAGCACAGTTACTACCAGAGGGAGCCACAAAGAATGGGGTGTTTAGTACAAATACATTGATTCAGTTTCATGGGTAAAACCTGATACAAGATCGGTAGGGGAAAAGGTAGTGTTATTGTCATTCTCATCTTACTTACCCAAAGAACTATTGCTCTCCTATAAATCATAAAGAAAACAAGCCATCCCAGGGGTTCAAAAAAATTCAGATTTAAGCCATCAATGGGGCTAATTGCCAATATTGCTCTGCTTCAGTGGTTCCAAACATTTATTATCATCTCCTCCATCTGTAAAATACTTTTGAGCACATGCTTCTAATATATGTACAATCGCACTAATAAGTTAGATGCATTGTAAAGATTAGAAAATTTAAAAGCAGAGTATAAAGGTAATTAGAACTCAATGCTATCTTCTTGAACTCTGTCTTCCATTTCCTCTCAGCTGAGCATGCTCTGTTCTCGACAGTGGAGAGGCAGTGAACTTGGCAGGGCCCCGTTTCTCCCGAGTGGCCTGGGTCTCGGCTGACCTGGAACAGAGGAGCAAAAGGAAAATCCTTATTTGCCCTCCATGAACACCACCCCTAAGCTGAGGATTGAATGGGGAAATGGTGGTACTTAGATTTGCAAAACTGCTTCGAGAACACTGTTGGTTGGTTTGAATTCTATCTTTACAGAAGCACAGAAACTCAGCCCACTAATAACCAGATGAAAACAAAAAAAGAATTTCTCCAAGAGTTCTTTTGTATTAAGCTCAAATGCCATTCAATGCTGGTCAAGATTGATTTTTTTTTTAAATCCAAATGACTAATTTACTCAACACACTTGGTGTGGGGAGAGAGGGAAGGTGATGCTGATGAGTGTGTGCATGAAAAATCCCAGGAGAATCTCAGTGGAGGGGGGAAAAAGGAAAACTAACTTGACTTTGGCAGATCATTCTGGCCATGCCATTTGCATGTTTTAGGACTTGGAGGCTCAGGTTTGAGTTAACCAGGTAGAGCTCACTTAGCCCCCTTTCTCCTCAACTATTTCTCTAAAATAGGGATGATTAAGTCTATTTTGCAGAGTCATTTGAGCATTAGCAATAATTTTTATAAAGGACTCACACAGTGTTTTGTAGCAGCTGCTCAATAAATGGTGGTCACTCTTGCTATATAGCTGGAGAAAACAACAAATTTTAAGCTTTGCCAAGAATATCCATTCTGTTTTTAAGTAGATCAAGTAATAATTTTGGCAATTATGAGAACATTTTTCTTTTAGAATTAAAAATATTTTCACTTCCATTATCATTTTTAATCCTCAAAATACATTTGAAAGAGAGATAGGACAAGTGTAAGTATCCTATTTTAGACATATAGAAAGGTCAATAAATCATAGTCATACAAGACTCCTGATTTCTGGACAAGAATTGGGAAGGTAGCAGACATATTTGGTACATATTACTTCCCTTTAAATAACTCAACCAGATAGATGTGTATGTATGTATGTACATATGCATATATATGTATACATATGGATTTAAAGTTTTCCATCTCTTAAGTTAACTCTGTTTAGCCCAATCTTTCCTCTATCTCTCTTCTCTATTAGCCTGCAAATTCTTTGATAATAAATTAAATATCACAACATAATAAATTGAAGATATGAAAAAAACATGTTACATGTGCTCTTCTCCATTAAAACTTTGCTTTGGTTATTGTTTTGAGACATAATAAATAGCAAATGTATATATCATTTGCTAAATATGTTTTTGTTTTTCTCCATCAACTTAAATGTTGAATGATGTCAATAGAGTTTGCAAAAAGAAAAGAAAAGGAAAGCAAATAACCAAATTTAAAAATGGACAAATACATGAACACACATTTTTCCAAAGAAGACATACAAATGGCCAATCTATAATAATAAAAGGGTAATATGCTAATTAGACCTGACGTCTTTCTGGGCATCATTCCGGATGTCCTTCCAGACAAAGCCAGGGCGGAGGGAAGCAGCCCTGGTCCCAGGTGCCTGCCAGCGGCCAGAGGGAAGCCCGGGTCCCGGGTGCCAGAGGGAAGCAGGTGCTGGCAGCCCAGGGAAGGAAGGCCAACTCTTGCACGAATTTTCGTGCATCAGGCCTCTAGTAGGTATATAAAAGATGCTCAACATTACTAATCATCAGGGAAATGCAAACCAAAATCATGAGATATCACCTCACATGTGCCAGGATGGCTATTATCAAAAAGAAAAGATAACAAGTGTTAGTGAAGATATAGAGAAAAGGGAACATTTACACACTGTTGGTAGGAGTGTAGATTATTATACCCATTATGGAAATTAGTATGGCAGTTCCTCAAAATTTTGAAAAGAGAATTATCCTATGATCCAGCAATCCCATTCCTGTGTGTTTATTGAGAGGAAATAAAAACAGGATATCAAAGAAACCCCTACACTTCCATATATACTGTATTAGCCAAGGTATAGATATGTAAATATTATAAGAGGAAAAGCCATTAAAAAAAGGAAATCCTGCCATTTGTTACAACATGGATGAACCTGGAGTGCATTATGCTAAGTGAAATAAGCCAGACAAAAAATGGCAAATACTGTACGTTATATGTGAAATCTCTTTCCAAAAGCCAATTTCATAGAAACTGAGAATAGAATGGTAGTTGTCATGACCTGGGGGGGAGGCAGAAATGGGATGATTTAGGTCAAAGGGCATGAACATTCACTTATGAGAAAAATAGGTTCTAAGGATCTACTAGTAATGTACAGCATGTGACTATATTAAAAATATGGCCTTATATACTTGAAAGTTGCTAAGAGTAGATCTTAAGCATTCTCACCACACACACAGAAAGAGTTAAATATGTGAGTGATGGATGTGTTAATTATCTTAATAATGCCATAATGTCTGTGTGTGCATATATATATATATATATATTATCACTTTAAATAGATACAATTATATTTGTCAATTATTCCTCAATAAAGTTGAAAACAAAAAGAAAAGAATAAGCCATCCAATCTCCCAAGCTTTCTCAAGTCTCTGTTTGCTCCAAATTTGGGATTGTCCCATTGGCCAAACAAAACATGTGCCTCAGCACAGTCAGAGTGGGAGACTACTCCAAGGTTACATGGAAAAGGCATGGGTACAGGGAGGGGTAAAAATTGGGGCAATTAGTCAACCACTGGAGATTTTACTATACTGTACACAAGCAATGGAGCACTTTAAGACACTCAGTCTTACTCATTTTATAATGTCAGTCCCTGTAATGCAGGCTCAACAAATGCTTTGCCCATGAATGAATGAATGAATGAATGAATGAACGACAGCCCTGCTCTGAAGCAGGCTGGGCCATCTTGCTAGTTTTGGGAAAGAGGAAAAAAAGTCTGCTTACTTTAGCCTATAATCACAGGGAAGAGTAACCATGTTCTATTATCAAACGTGTTTTTTTCCCTTCAGAAAAGTCCCTAGTCTTAATAAAACAACATGATTCCTAGGCACTATTTATGTTAGAGTGAGATGAAAACACCCCAACCAAAACAGTACAAGAATATTCAGGAGAAGATAACAGATCAAATTGTGCTGAATCCAGTTCCTCGCTCAGTCTGATGCTGCACCAGATTAGCTATGCCCCCGTCAAGCAATTATATGGGACTCGGAACACGTCCTCAGTTCTGTGCTCATTTTCATAATAAACATCTAGTTTCACTTTCTCTAGCACTGTTTTCTCTAAGATTTACCATTTGAGGGTAACAAACACTAAATAGAACAAGTATTTCTGCTGAGTTAAAGCTCAACCACTCAGCTCACATTTTCATGGTTCTATCAGGTTCTACACTCCTACAATCTATATTTCTTTCCAACAGTAGTTATAGCATCTGTCTGGCTCTTGCCTAATCCTATATTTTTTAGCTGCACGGAAGGAAGGTGGAAGCAGAAGCAGTGTGTAAATTCAGCTGGAGATGCGTCTTTCAGTGTGGCGCCTCTGTAGAAAGGAAAAGAGGACGTTGAGCCTGCTACAAACCACAGTTATGCTGGTTTGAAAAGAAGCCGCAGCTGTGTGTTCTACTGGAGACATATGCGACGGAGCTAATGGAAGAAGTATGAAGTTTTGACCTTTCAAAAAGGTATCATCATATTAGTGTCTTTCCAAGAATTAGGTGGCTTAGATCTCACTAATCTTAGAGTTTCAACACCAGGGGATAGAAGGAAACCCCTCTTTCCTGCCAACTTATGCTTCAAGTTTTGATCCTTGGGAGCCAGCAGTTGTGTGTGATAAATAGCAATCAGCTGCTTCACTCTGGGCCTCGTAGCCTGCCCATGAGCTCTGATGCTACCCACTGAGCAACTTTGGAGACAAATGATGCACTTTTAAATAGCATATTAATATTAAAAAGAGTTCAGTGGGCAAATCAAGGACAAAGCCATTCATTCCTTCCTAGAAATGTAAGCTTCATGTAAAACGCATATCATTTCTTCATATGTGTCAGATGGTCTTGGCCTCTTAAAACACAAATTCAGCCCATATGCATGGCAATTAACATGTGTGGTCATGTTGAATGGTCAGGCATGGGTGACCAATGTAGGAAAGAATATCCACAGAAAGAAAATGCAGGGATGGGCAAAAGTAAGGTTGCAATTGTGATACAAATAAAGAATACAATAATTAATAAATAATAATACAAAAATGAACTCTGTGTTTTGTAAACCTACTTTGCCAACCCCTGCATTTCCTTTGCTTAAATAAATGTTTTCAGTGGCTATTGTATCACCATAAACAAGGCTCCTGTTGCTTGAATGTCACTGTTCCTTTTCTTCTGGGAAAGTGGAAAAAAAGATCTGTACATTTCCCTCAATCCCACTCCCATCTTTCCTTACAATTTTCTCGGTATTCTGTTCTCCTCGACCACGATTCAGAAACAGACTGAACTCTAGCTTAGATATTGCCTTTTGGCATGTTGGGTAAAAACCCTCAGAATCTATAAAATGTCCCCAATGCCCTTGAGTCAGGTATTGGCCCATCACAAGAGTGTTGGCCTTCTGCCAGTGGGAAGTGTATTTCACCACCCTGTGTTTGTTGATGAAATAAGTATGTAAAAGAAAGTTACATATAAAAATCTTATACATTTGAAGAATTCTCTGCAAATTAGATATTAATTTGTTGGCGATTACTGTCTCTCCACTGCTTCAGGGGAAGTGGAAAAGAAAGACAAGTAAGATGAAAGATGATTAGGTAGAAAGAGAAGCTGCCCTGGGTGAGGTTTCCAGAAGCAGATCCTGAATGGGAGTCTGGGTGTAAGGTGTTTATTAGGGATCAAGACCTGTGAAAATAAAGGGGTAAAAGCAGGATTGGGCAGAGAAAGAAGTCTAAGGGCTATGCATGCACAAAAATCTGTGTCCTCCCCCCCTCCCCGCCCCCAGGAGGGAGCTCTGGAGAGAAACTTGCTTGTCAGTGTCCACACTTTGAGCCAAAATTGCCAGATCTTGGTGCCTTTTCTTTACTCAGTCACTGATATGAGTTGCCATCAGAAAGGCGGTATCTCCAACAAGATGATTTTGTCAGTGGAGGAGACCCTGAAGGAGCTCACAGCTGGAGACTGCTCACTACACTCCCTGAAAGTCCTTCCTTGAAGAGTCACCTGGGAAGCTCATTCCACATTGACCACAGCTCTCAGTGATTAAGCCTAAACGCCCAAACCTTGTAGAGTGAGTGGCACAAAAATCAGAAGCTAAAGATGTCTGTGTCAGCAGACAAAAATGGTTTTTGTGCCTGGCTGGCATGGCTCAGTGGTTGAGTGTCAACCTATGAACCAAGAGGTCACAGTCTGAATCTGGTCAGGGCACATGCCCAGGTTGTGCGATCAATCCCTAATGGGGAGCATGCAGGAGGCAGCCTCAGCCAATCAATGATTCTCACCTATCATGGAAGTTTCTGTCTCTTTCTCCCTCCCCTTTCCTCTCTGAAATTAATAATATTATGCATTCAGAGATCATAATATATTAACATTATTATGCATTCAGAGATCATAATATTATAAAAAATGTTTTTTGCCACTTCCCCCAAAAAAGCAGCACCATCAACCATGAAACCTTCAAGAAAAAAAAAAAATGACTACTTTTCTTCTGCATCTCAAAAGAAGATAGCCATAAAGGCTGGAGTTGAGATGGGAGGCCACACTCATATCCCAGCCCAAATCTAACTACAATTTCTATTGTCAAAAGTCAAAACAAAAGAATTTAAAGCATCTTAAATCTGGGATTAAATTTGTCTATCACTGAAAGTTGAAAGCCATGATCTATCTCTCAGCCATATAATGGTGAACATGAATGGTATTAGGTTTTACTATCTCACTCTCAGAGTTACTCATTGCTTATGTCCATGACATTTAATCTTCACAGAATTATCACATACAGAGTATATTTAAATATAACCAGGAAACTGGTCAGCATGTTCCTTTTGAGATCTTAAGAACTTAACATTCAGAAATCCCCTGGCTATTCCAAATGCAGGCCTCAGTATTTATTGCATCTATTGTTAAGCCAAATTTCCCTATCAATTTCTGTAAGTTGGAATTCAGCTTTAGGGAGACTACAGGATTATCCGGTGAGCTCTGGGCATACAGAATGAGGGTTAAATAGCCTTTGTAGATAATATTGGCATCTATGGAGTGTCAATCATGCATCAGCTATGTGCTAGAGATGTTAATCATTACAGTAATTCCATAAAGTTAGTGTTTTGTAATAAGAGTGTTCAGTGAGCACTGTCCCAGCTTAGGAGTCTGAAACAGAGTTAGGACTGTACCTGAACTCCCACACATATATTTCAAGGAAGGCTTCACGAATTTCTATCACTCATGGCATTTATAGGTATTCTGGAACATTTGCAGAATGCACATCCAGCATATCTGGAAATGATGGGAGGCAGTTTTGGTTAGTATCTGGGTTTGGTTAGCTTGGGTGCCTCAGTGGCTCTGACTGGAGGATCTACTCTCTCAGACCTCAGGTAAAGTGATGCTGGAACAGACGAAAGCACATTTGTTTACTTCAATTATTGCAGTCTCCTAATACATACGTGGAGTCTCCGACAGTTAAAGGAAATTGGAGTTTTAAGTGTCTGTTGTAGGATGAATTTTGTCCTCCTGCCCCCTCCATTTCTCAGGTTAAATCCCAACCCCAGTGCCTCAGAATGTGACTGTGTTTGGAGACAAGTTCTTTGAAGAGGTGACTAAATTAAAAGGAGGCCATTAGGCTAGAATCTTAGTCCAGTGTGACTGGTGTCCTTACAAGAAGAGGAAGACACGTGAGGGACATGAACACACAGAAGAAAAAGGACGTAGCAAGAAAGTACCACCTACAAATCAAGGAGAGAGGCCTCATAAGAAAGCAACCCTGGCCTAGCCAGCATGACTTAGTGGTTGAGCATTGACTTATGAAGCAGGAGGTCATGGTTCAATTCCTGGTCAGGGCACATGCCCAGGTTGTGGGCTTGATCCCCAGTAGGAGGTGTGAAGAAGGCAGCTGATCAATGATTCTTTCTCATCACTGATGTTCCTATCTTTTTCACTTCCTCTCTGAAATCAATAAAAATATATATTTTTTAAAAAGAAGAAAGCAATCCTGCAGACCCCTTAATCCTGGACTTCTAGCCTCTAGAACCATGAGAAAATAAATTTCTGCTGCTTAAGCCACCCAGTCTATGGTATTTGGTTATGGCAGTCCTAGAAAACTAATACAGGCTCTTTCCCTTATGATACAGATGGTGTGTTATGGTGAAAACTGATCTCAGATCAAATAAATATTTATTATCAAGCAGGCACAAGAACAGTCATTCAGTGTGTGCTATCAACTCAAGGATTGTTGTTTTAAGTTATTGCCTGAAAGGGTCACTAGATATAAATGAGACATTTATTAGTTGGCAAGATTCAACTCAATTTTTAGTAGGAGGTGGGCAGCAAAAAAATCCTCCAGTTAGAGACTGTGGTGTGTACTGATTTGGGATCCTGAGCTTCGAGCCGTAGATTCTTGTGATTTGTTCATGAAAGGTGAAAGTACTATAGGGTATCTCTAGCCAATCTGTATGTCTTGAACACTACTTATATAAATTACTAGAGGCCCGGTGCACGAAATTCGTGCACGGAGGGGGGTTGTCCCTCAGCCCAGCCTGTACCCTCTCCAATATGGGACCCCTCAAGGGATGTCCGACTGCCCATTTAGTCGGACATCCCTCTCACAATCCAGGACTGATGGCTCCCAACTGCTTGCCTGCCTGCCTTCCTGATTGCCCCTAACCGCTTCTGCCTGCCAGCCTGATCACCCCCTAACTACTCTGCTGCCAGCCTGTTTGCCCCCCAACTTCCCTCCTCTGCCAGCCTGGTCATCCCTAACTGCCCTCTCCTGCAGGGTTGATCACCTCCAACTGCCCTCCCTTGCAGGCCTGGTCCCTCTCAACTGCCCTCTCTTGCAGGCCTGGTGCCTCCCAACTGCCCTCTCCTGCTGGCCATCTTGTGGTGGCCATCTTGTGTCCACATGGGGGCAGGATCTTTGACCACATGGGGGCAGCTATATTGTGTGTTGTAGTGATGATCAATCTGCATATTACTCTTTTATTAGATAGGATAGAAGCCTGGCACAGGGGTGGGGCCAGCTGGTTTGCCCTGAAGGGTGTCCCTGATCAGGGTGGGGTTCCCTTGGGGTGTGGGGCAGCCTGAGCAAGGGGCCTGTGGTGGTTTGCAGGCCAGCCACGCCCCCTGGCAACCCAAGCAGAGGCCCTGGTATCTGGAATTTATTTTCCTTCTACAATTGAAACTTTGTAGCCTGGAGCGGAGCCAAGCCTGGGGCTCCCTCTGAGGCTGGCAGCCATTTCTGTTGGGGTTATAATTGAAACTTTGTAGCCTTAAGCAGAGGCCTGGGCCCAGCCAGGGTATGCGGAAAGCTTTGCTTCCCCTGTTGCTGGCGGCAACCCTGGCCTGCTCTCTCAAGCTCCATCCTGCCTCCATTTGTTTGAATTTGTTTACCTTCTATAATTGAAACTTTGTAGCTTGAGTGGAGGCTTAGGCCTGGGAAGGGCAGGCGGAAAGCTTGGCTTCCTCTGTTACCTAGGAAACCTTGCTCTCTGTGGCTGTAGCCATCTTGGTTGGGTTAATTTGCATACTCACTCTGATTGGGTGGTGGGCGTGGCTTGTGGGTGTGACTTGTGGGTGTGTTGGAGGTATGGTCAATTTGCATATTTGTCTATTATTAGGTAGGATGATAAAAAGTTTTAACATCTATTATGCTAATTATCTGAACCTCTGGGTTGATCAAAGATAAGATTACTGATGTGTAGCCATTTCTATGAGTTTCTGATATGAATATTTCAAATGCTAACTCAGCATCTAATTTTGATGTTCAAATATTAATCAACAATCTTTAGGACATAGTGTAAAATTGACAAATTGATACATATCATATATATATATATTTAGTTTATGATAAATTATTCTTTTTTCTTTACTTCATGTTTCCAGTTTTTAAAAATTGACATCATTTCAGGCTTATAGAAAAGTTATAAGAATAATTAAAAAAATTGTAGATACCCATACCCTTCAGCAAGACTCATTCTTCCCTCTCTGTCTCTCTGCTTCTCCACTTCTCTATCTTTCTTTCTCTCCTCACCCCCTGAAATACTTCATAGTGTATTTTATAGAAAAGACATTATCTGCATAACCACACTAAAATAATCAAAATCAGAAAATTAACACTAATAAATTTTGATTCCTAATTATATCATTTCTTATACTGTTGTCCTGCAAGAAAGAACTTTTCTTTTCTTCCTATATATCTATATCATTGTGAACTAAGGAATTTTTACTTTAATAAGTTATACTCTCCTACTATCCTTATTTATGTTGATGTACAAATTGTTCCAGATTTGCCCCTTCAAACTAGCTCCTGTGTTCATTCAATGTCTAAGTCATTCTTTCAGCACTTCCTTTCTTTCTCATATAAGATATGCCAGATTCATCTTACACATACACACACATACACACACATGTGCATTTCTAAATCTATATGTTGAGATATATTAAAGTAAATTGCAAATAATACAAGGGCCAGTTGCCTAAGGCAGGGTCCCTATCTGCTTCCTAAGCCCTGATAACTCTCAATCAGTGGTTGCCAGGGATTGAGGGATAGAGGGGAGGGATGAATAGGTGGAGCACAAGAATCTCCTTATATATTTGTCCAAAGTCATAGAATGTACAAAACCCAGAGTGAACCCTGGTAAACTTTGAACTTTGTTGATTTTGATGTGTAATTATAAGTCTATTAATTATAACAAATGTACAACTCTGGTGGGGGATGTTTAGAATGGGGGAGTCTATTCTTGTGTCAGGTTGCGGATTTTATGGGAAATGGCTGTACCTTCCTCTTAATTCTGGGGTAAATCGAAAACTACTCTAAAAATAGTCTTTTAAAGAATATGCGTGTTCAGAGATTAACTCATTTTTTTCCTTATTACTTCTACTATCCTCTTACTAGCTAATCTTATTTATACTAGGTTTAGCATTTGTGAATCTTGATAAAGGCCAATTTGTCATTAATTGGAAATTAATTTTTAAATTAATTTTCTTTGGAAATTTCCCTCTCTCTCTCTCCTTTAAGAGTGTAAAGGAGTCCTGAGACCAATTGTCTAACAACCACTGCTCTAGGCAATGTATTTTGAGGACACGAGCACCATGCTCATTTCCAACTTTATATTTTCTTCCCTTTACCTCTGCCAGAATCATAAAGCTACCTTTCATTGATATTGTTCTGGAATGAATATTGTTCTGAATAAAAAATCAAGAGAAAATAAGGACAGTGTCTAAGAGTAACATCAACACAATAAAGGGGAGAACTAGTAAAAACTAGTAACTAGTCTACTAGTAATAGACCTTGTAGCTGTGTGCAGACTTCTTCTTACTTCAAGCTGCTGGTCCTTCCTTCTTTATCTTGAGGACAGGGAAGCACCCTCACCAACAGGGTCCCCACACTAAGGGAAGGGGTAATCCGTCGTCCAATATGTCCTCACCTGTTTTGCCAAGAGGCAAATGAGCCTCCCTTGCCCCTGCTGTGCGATCAAATGGTGCATATAAGCCAAGAAACTCTGCAGGTGTTTCAGCAAAGCAGTCCTGTTTATAAGATGGCACTGCAAGGTGTTAAGAGGCGGCTAAATGGCCAACTGCATGCAGTGTAACTGTTTGATAATGAGCAGAGGAGAATAGGTTTTGCCTTCAGCCAAACTTTGTGAATCTTAGCTTTGGGACCAATATCCTGAAGCATCATCCTGTCACAGCTGGCCTATTCCCTGGGAAAAGGAATGTCCATGGAAACTCACTAAATTTTAGACAGTAAATAGCCCAACACTAAGCCGTGTTGATGAGTTAAGTATAACTGAAGCAGACAGACCAGATTAAGATCCCTTCCACCTTCCTCTGAATAAGCCCCCTGCCTCTCTCCACTCCTATTTTGTATTAAGGGAAAATGCACTTGGACAGAAACCATTTTCCCAAGTGCCAAACATTTGCCAATACTTTCAGATGCATGCTGAAGACAAAACACAGTGGGTCTAGCTCAGCTGGGTCTGCTAGCACCATATCTGTGAAACAAACACACCACCAGCGGCCTTCCAACTTTCCAAATGATAGGGTGATTTTGTGTGTTTTCTTCTTTTCTTCCCATTCCCAAACATTCAATAAATAGAAGAGTTCTCTTTATTGCCTTTTTCTAGTATCCAGCCTTGGCTTCCAGAAATGCTAATGAGTTGGGGCACAAACAGCAGAGTGGCTGCAGAATTCCTGGGGAACTCTGGATTCAAAATGACCTGAGCTACCAGCTCGTGCCAGCATAGACACGAAGCCAAAGTAGATTTAGTTCCATCTCATCCCTCTCCCACCAAGCTTCAGACTTTCCCTTTATCCTGGACTGTCTTTCCTTCCCAAACAAACCATGTAATCATCTTCCTGGAAGTATGGGGAGGGCAAGAAGGGCTTATGAGGGGAACAGCTGATGGATGGGACAAAAGTGATCTACATCCATCCTTTGAACGAATGCAATGTGTTTTATCCAACTTCATTTAAGTCAGTTGTATTTGTGAAACACGGCAAGATTTCAATTCATGTCCCTCCACAATAATTTAAGGGCCCTGACTCCAGGGTTGAAGCTGGAAAGATGTGTATGCTTGGTGAGACTGAACCTAGAGGCTTTGCTAACTTTCAAGAAAGTCACTGTGGAGTGAAAGATCTGGGACTGGCAATGCCCCAACTTGGTTCATATTAATTCCATCCTTCTCCGGCTCAGGCCAAACCAAGTCTTTTAGAAATCCTCATAAGCTTCATCTGAGCTTGGCATCTCAAAATGTGGGTACTTCCAACTATCATACAGCCAGTTGCTCATAAACATACAAGTAAAGACACGTGGGCTCCTGACTGAATCCAAGCTGAGCTGTTGAGTTGCAGGGGTCCTCAAACATTTTAAACAGGGGGCCAGTTCACTGTCCCTCAGACCGTTGGAGGGCCGGACTATAGTTTAAAATAAAACTATGAACAAATTCCTATGCACACTGCACATATCTTATTTTGAAGTAAAAAAACAAAACGTCAAAAACACCCGCATGTGGCCTGCGGGCCGTAGTTTGAGGACGCCTGAGTTACAGACTCCAGGAATTAGTGACCAATGTCTCTGTCAGAGGGCAGCAGTGGGATTGAGGATGCTTGCTTTTAGCTTCAAATACCAATGTACCCTTATTGATGCTAGGACAGTTTTGTCATTTCTCATTTCTTGGTGAACTGGAGGGACAGCAAGTGAGTATACTATATTGTTAGGAAGAACTCTTTAGGAGGAGCAGAAGAAATAGGAAGAGTAGGAGCAGTAGTAATAGTATTCAAAATGATTATTGGCAGATACGATTGAGAAACTACCAAAATCAATGACCCAACCCTTGTCCCTTGCTACTGTTCACTCTGTAGGTGACAGAGCCAAGCATTTTCCTTCCCCAGGCTTTCCTGCAATGAGGGGCTACCATATAACATACTTTGGACCCGTGGTTGGCAAACTGTGGCTCGCGAGCCACATGCGGCTCTTTGGCCCCTTGAGTGTGGCTCTTCCACAAAATACCACAGCCTGGACGAGTCTATTTTGAAGAAGTGGCGTTAGAAGAAGTTTAAGTTTAAAACATTTGGCTCTCAAAAGAAATTTAAATCGCTGTCCTGTTGATATTTGGCTCTGTTGACTAATGAGTTCACCGACCACTGCTTTGGACCATGGCATATGAGGAGAGATTTCAGGGAGTTAGAACGCTCCCAGAGAAGCTTTTCTTCTTTGGTATAGAAGGACCGTGAGTGATGAGGCCCAGGTGAAACTTGCCCCTTCTCCCTGCTGTGAACGATAACTTCCTGGCTAGAAGTGAAGTGGCTATATCATGACCATGAACAAAGAGTCAAGAAAATGACAGCAGCGTCAAACCTTACCTCGGCAAGCCTAAAACAATGCCAGTTACCACACATCCCTGCAGTCCTTGTCATGTGACAAAAGCAAACTTTGATTTATTTATTGTATTGGCCCTACTGAGCTTAGCTTTCTCATCTGTGATATGGGGGAGAAAGGTATATAGTGTGGGGCAAAAGTAGGTTCACAGTTGTGAGTACTTGAAACACATAGTTTATTCTTATTGTTTTTAATTATTGTGTTATTTTTCATATGAACAATTATAAACCTACTTTTGCTCCACCCTGTACTTTGCAGAGGTCACTGGAGATTTTTCTCTGAAATCTGTGAATTGCATCGTAAGCTATAAAATCTACATGAATGTAAGAAAGGCATTAATTTGGGGGTGGATAGAGATTGATCATTCACATTTTTTATCTCTATTCATAACTGTTAAATGTGCATCTAATAGTTACTGAGTAATCCTATAGTGTGTCCTAAAAATGTTTACAGTATATTAAGTGACTTCTTTATGAGTCATCTAATTCCTGATATAACACCACAGAGAATAAAACAAAGAATTATTAAACTATTAGTTGTCAAATTAGAAGATACTGAGTGTTAGTTCTACACAAATTTGAATAATAATCTTTAAGATACATTGTGTCTACTATGTTCCAAGCATTATTCTAACTCAGTGGTTCTCAACCTTTCTAATGCCGTGACCCTTTAATACAGTTTCTCATGCTGTGGTGACCCCCTACCATAAAATTATTTTCATTGCTACTTCATAACTGTAATTTTGCTACTGTTATGAATTATAAATATCTGTGTTTTCTGATGGTTTTAGGTGACTCTGCTAGCGGTTCTCAACCTGTGGGTCACGACAGGTTGAGAACTGCTGCTGTAGAGCCTAAGACCATTGAAAACACAGATATTTACATTACGATTCATTAACAGTAGCAAAATTACAGCTATGAAGTAGCAATAAAAATAATTTTATGGCCGAAACCGGTTTGGCTCAGTGGATAGAGCATCAGCCTGCAGACTGAAAGGTCCCAGGTTCGATTTCGGTCAAGTGCATGTACCTTGGTTGCGGGCACATCCCCAGTGGGGGGTGTGCAGGAGGCAGCCGATCGATGTTTCTCTCTCATCGATGTTTCTAACTCTCTATCCCTCTCCTTTCCTCTCTGTAAAAAATCAATAAAATATATTTAAAAAATAATTTTATGGTTGGGGGTCACCACAACATGAGGAACTGTATTAAAGGGTCGCGGCATTAGAAAGGTTGAGAACCACTGTTCTAACTAGTTTACACGAACTACATTATTAAACCTTAGGATAACCCTGTTCCACATTTCACTCATGGGAAAATTGAGGTGCAGTGGGATTACATGTGTTGACCCAATTCGCAGATGGAAAGTGGCAGAGCCAGGAATGAATTCAGGCACCATGGCTTCGACCCACTGCTCTCCTGGAAAGAGAAAATATGTCGGATCGTTTGAGTTTGTAACCCCTGTCTGTAGTTTACATAGTTCTGTGACACTGGGTGCAGCATTTATTACCTGTTTACTGTTTCCTCACCTTTAAAATGAGGATGACAGTGACCTAAATTAGGTTGTTTTAAAGGTTAAATCATAATGTATGTAAAGCACCCGGTGAAGTAACTGGCACAGGACAAAGCCTTGGATGTGGTTGCTATTGTTCAAGGGGAGGACAGATTGGAAGCCTCAGCACACTTTCCATTGGGGGCCAGGAGAGGAGACTGTTCCTTCCCAATAAGTTATAGGTCCTGAAATTGAAGTTTGGCTCCCAAAGAGTCAAATGTTTTCATAAAAAATATGTTTATGTTGCTGTTTCAAAATGGGCAAGATAAAAGCCCTGCTAACTTTCTTATGAGACAACATTTAAAAAATATATTTTTATTTATTTCAGAAAGGAAGGGAGAGATAGATACATCAATGATGAGAGATAATCATTGATCTACTGCCTCTTGCATGCCCCCTACTTGGGTTCGAGCCTGCAACCCAGGCATGTGCCCTGACTGGATTCGGACTGTGACCTCTTGGTTCATAGGTCAACGCTCAACCACTGAGCCACAGCAGCCTAGCTGAGACAACATTTTTTTTGGGGGGGAAATAATACTTACCATGGAGTGACTGTAAGGGAAACTAGTGAGGAAATTAATCACAGCTCATATAAGTAGAGGAGACTAAACAGAAAGAGAGTCATAACTCATTTATTTGACAAAGATTTACTGAGTAGACATCATGTGTCACATTTGTTCTAGATGCTACCCTCCCCTGACCCAACCCACCACATAGTTTATTAAGGTGCTAGTTTATCAAGAGGATGCCTTTATGATTATGTAGAGTCCTGACACACAGAGGCACATCACTGTTTTCCTAAAGCTGAGAATGCTGGATAGGTGTGTGTGTGTGTGTGTGTGTGTGTTGTGAGTTGTGTGTGTGTGTGTGTGTGTGTGTGTGTGTGTGTGTGTGTAGGGGGGTGGAATCCATTAATTTATGTTATTGGATGAAAGAACTATTCAGCCCTAACTGGTTTGGCTCAGTGGATAGAGCATCGGCCTGCGGACTGAAGGGTCCCCAGGTTTGATTCCGGTCAAGGGCACGTACCTTGGTTGCGGGCACATTCCAGTAGAGGTTGTGCAGGAGGCAGCTGATTGATGTTTCTCTCTCATCGGTGTTTCTAACTCTCTATTCCTCTCCCTTCCTCTCTGTAAAAAATCAATAAAATAAAATATATATTTTTAAAAAGAACTATTCATTCCCAAAAATGAGAGAGAGAAAAAATGAATAGACTGTATAAATGAATGAGTTTCTGAAGGAGCAGAGGCCTGAGATGTTTATCAAGGACAGGTAGAGATGGGTGATAATATTAGATGATTCAGAACATCTACAGGGAATCAGATGCAGAGTATATTTTAGGGGAAAGATCCCAAGAATGACAAGACAGCTACTATAGGGTTTTGAGAGCATTTGAATAAATGCCCTACCTCATAATATAACTATGGTCTATCAATCAGGTAAGTGAGGTCTGAGGATGACCCGGTGCTATCCCATGAGGAAAAGACTAAGTTCCTTGGTCAACCTTGTCAAGACATTCCCCTGCTGAAAGTAGCCCAGAACCAACCCTTGTCCGCAGAGGCACAGAAAAAGAGTGCTAGGAGCCCATGCAAATGGTTCTCATTTGCATTCAATCAATTCATGTTTTCTGCCTTTCTGTGGCTAATGGGAATGGGCACCCCTTAGAGCTTGCTTTTCTTAATTTTCTCATTGGAGGCTCTTCAATTACTTATAAAGTAATCAACTCTGAATGGAGAGCAACTTGCTTAATAAATAAACAAGGACTAAAATGGGCCTTTTGACATCAAGTCATGTGTCATTTTGATAGAGGCCAACTTTGGGTTCTCCATTTATACCTCCAAGAAGAGAAAAGTTGCTACATAATTAATTGGAGCCCTTTTTCCTCAGAGGCCTCCCTCCTTTATCTGTGAACCCAGGCATGTTTCCTAGTGGAGTCCCTAACTTGGGATAGATTCCTGGGCTGTTCCTTTTGTCATCACTAAAACTCTCTGTTCCTTCTTTGTTCTTGCAGCCCAATTGCATTCCTTGATTCAGGTTTTTTATTAAACTATGTTGGGGGCCATTGCACTAGCTGTGGAGAGCAGCTACAGCGTTTGGACAGGCTCAAGCCTCGGACTAATGAGAGAGCACAATTCTCTCATTTCAAAGCCATGTGCAAGTCCCAGAACAATTATAGCCAAAGGTTAGAGTTGTAAGCTTTATTTTATGACCCGAACCTGTGGTCCCACATTGCTGAGTGATGTGGGCTTGATAGAGTTCAGGTGCATGCAATTGAGTAGATTTGAAACCCACGAAAACATTGTTAACATCTTGACCACGCCCCTACTTTGCCTCATGGAATCTGGCTATAAAATAAAGACTTGGCTTGCAGGCCATGGTGCTGTCTCTCCATCAGAGAGGAGTGTCCCACCTAGCCCCAGCTTTATTGTCTTTTCTGTCTTTTCTAATCCTTCACTACCACCCCCTCAGGTTCACTCATGGCCGTGCTGGCACGGCACAATAGTCTCTTTAGAATTGTTTTTATCCTGAATTTTTCAACAAATGTATAGCCAAATCTTGCACCTGGGTGTCACCCATAAAAAAATGTAATGCTCATTTCATTTTTTAGTAACATGAAAACCTTTAACAGAAATGTTGGGGAGACAAGGCCAAGAACACAGCCTGTATGTTGACACTGAATATGACATTGTCAATTGAAATTGACATATTAACCAATATACTATGGCTAGCCAATAAGGAATGAACCAATCTAACTATAAAATCATTGTCTACACACTTCTTTGTCTTGCTTCCCGCCCCCCCCCCCCAAGAATATTACCAGGAATTTTGACAAATCAATTTAGAAAAATCTGTTCTCCCAATGTATATATTTAAGCAGCAGTGCAACATTTGTTTATTAAGCACTTATCATATATCAGACACTTTTCTACAACACAGGATGAGCAACTAGTGGAATAGTATCAATAATTAAAATATCATTTATCTGTCATCACTTGTTTTTAGTGAACCTGTGAAGGCTTCAATGATTATATATTATTTTACTATTATTCACAAGATAGAAATTCACAAATTAATTGTAAATTTCTAGAAAATTTCAGACATGTAATTTCCAGAATGCACATTTCCTATTTTTTGCTTCTCAGAATATTTGCCTATTCACTTTTTTCTTGTACCGTTCCCATTTTTTTTCACAAAATTCTTCAAAGAATACTGAGAGTTCCCCAATAATTTTATGCATGTTTTCTCTATGCTGCCATATATTCATTCAAAACTGAAGAACTGAGAGCCTTGATGCATTGGCATATGCCAGCATAGTAATACTACAGAAATACCACTTTTACATATGCTGAATCACTCTTGAAAATCCATAAACATGCTTCCTATTGTCCATTGTACCCATCTCAAATTTCATTGGCTGCCTTCTGAGAAACCTTCCAGAAATTGGTTTCTTCTTACCTGTCCAAACTACTACTACTATTTCTCCATTCTCAGTTCCTCCTTAACTAAGCTTACCACACTCTTTGTTTTTATTTCTATGCCTCTTCTCATGCTATTTTCCACATGGAAATGTACCCAGACCTCTTTTCCTCTCTATTTAAATGCCAATATTTAAGTTTTTTTCTCTTATGGAGTCACCACCCTGATCTCACACTGATCTATCCCTTCAAATAACCAGTTAGTCACTCACTGTGTGGTTCAACTATATTCTAATTGATTCATTTATGTAAGGTTTACTTTTTCAGTTACATGGTAAATGCTTCAAAATGTCTTTGTTTTGCTTGGCTGGTGTGGCTCAGTGGTTGAGCGTTGACCTATCAACCAGGGTATCACCGTTCGAATGTAGGTCAGGGCACATGGCTAGGTTGCAGGCTGATCCCCAATGTGGGGCATGCAGAAGACAGCCAATCAATGATTCTCTCTTATCATTGACATTTTTACCCCCCCCCTTCCTCTCCTTTCCTCTCTGAAATCAATAAAAAAATATATTTTTAAAATAGTCACCCTAGCCAGTTTGGCTCAGTAGATAGAGTGTCAGCTTGCAGACCAAAGGGTTCTATTTGGTCAAGGGCGGGGATCTTGGTTGCAGGTCCCTGGCATGGGGCCTGGTCAGGGCTCATTGCAGGAGGTAACCAATTGATGTGTTTCTCTCACATAGATCTTTCTCTCTGTCTTTCCCTCTCTCTTTCACTCTCTCTAAAAATCATTGGGAAAATATCCTATGGTGAGGATTAACAAAAATTAAATAAATAAAAAATGTCTTTGTTTTGTCTGGGTGCCTGAGCGGGGTTGAGTACATGTTCTACTTAGTACAATAGCTTGATTTATGTCCACTCTAGTAACAACTATAAGCCCTAAAATGTAAAGAAAACTTGAAAATTTTGACTTATCAGGATTCCTGGATATTTTATAATCTTGGGTAGGTCACACCTTGAGATGTTTGACTGCAATTGTCAATTTTCACCAGTATTTTCCATCACATTTGACAGGATCATTTTCATAACCCATGGTATCCCTTTTCTGTCCTGGAAAACGAAAACTCCCCTGGAGACATCTAATGAACCCTTTAATTCTAAAAATCATATCCAAGCAGCAGGACAAGTTCTATAAGCCCCAATCATTGTTTCAAAAATCAATACATTCTTATAGGCTTCTGAAATGCAAACAGGCAAAGATAATAGATAATTTTTCATTGGGTATTCCAGACCACTGAGTTCATTGGAATAAGAAAACTCCATATATGTATATGTAGCCTGGCATAGTATGTTTGCTCAATAAGCTATTAATATAGAAAAGAAATCGAGCCTCCATGAACCGTGTAGATCTGAGTCTGACAGCTACAAACATATAGTTAAAATAATTCTGTTATTCAAAATATTTCAGCACGGAGGACTTGAGGTGACCTTGAATGAAAGCTCCAGACTTGTGCTCCCTGCACAATGCTGTGTCATAGGTGATGAGAGGAGGTGACAGGAAAAAGAAAACTGCATTGTGCTGGTGGTCAAAAAAAAATCACTGAGTAGCTTTAGAGATGGAATAATTTGAATTTAGATATTACAAACGCTTCAAGGCAGGAAAGTTCAGTGATAGCAATGACTGAAGCAGAAACTCCTGGAGCACCTTAACCTTCAAATGCTTTTTCCATTTAGCCAGCTTATTCACTGAACTTCTCTTACAGCCTTGAGTGAGGTCCCTAGGAACTAACATGTCACCTTCTTAGATACAAATGGAGACATTTGTTTTTCCTAATCTATTGACAAACAATGAATTGATGTGAAATATTAGACCTATTCTCTTGATCTCCTTCGCATGTCATTCTTTTGTTTGTTTCTTGTTTGGTTGGTTGGTTGATTGGATAGTTATTCTAGTACTAGAGGCCCGATGCATGAAATTGGTGCAAGGGCTCGGTCCTTGCAGCCTTGGCCGGCCCTCACAGCCCCAGCTTTGTCTAGAAGGTCAACCGGACAGTTGTCCAGACAGTCATTCTGCTGTTCGGTCTAATTAGCATATTAGCTCCTTATTATATAGGATACTTTGTCTCAATAAGCTTGAAGAAATCTAAAATTGAAAAAAAAAAAGTTGAGTATTACTTGTTCTATGTAAGGTATAGCATATATAGCAGTTCTTCCTTTCAACATACTTATAATAAACTAGAGGCCCGGTGCATGAAATTTCATGCACTGGAGCGGGGGGCCCTCAGCCCAGTCTGTGCCCTCTCACAGTCCAGGACCCATAGCTCCTTACTGCCCACCTGCAGCGGAGGCAGGAGAGACTCCCGCCACTGCCGCTGTGCTCACCAGCCATGAACCCGGCTTCTGGCTGGGCGGCGCTCCCCCTGTGGGAGCACACTGACCACCAGGGGGCAGCTCCTGGTGGTCAGTGAACATCATAGTGACTGTCTTTCCGTTGTTCAGTCCATTTGCATATTAGGGTTTTATTATATAGGATAAGATTAGGTTGATCTTCCATGATGAACTTGACCTTATTTTAAATTTTACTTAAACATCTTGCATCAGTTGAATATAGTCAATCCTTCCTTTCCTTCTTTCCAGTGTGTTTTACAACATTCTTTCTCTAATACATCATGGTGTCCTGAAGTTAACTATTCAGGAAAGGAAAAAAATCAAAGTAAAAAAATGTGTGGGTGGGGGAGGGGGAGGACCCCTCAAACATGGCTCTCTATAGAAGGAGCAAAATTAAAAATAAGGCAGGGAGAGGGTGTTCAAATGGAAACACAATTAAATAGGCAAATTTGTCTTAAAGTCTAAAGTAATGCTTATTTCATATTTCTACATAGCAGGGTAAAATAGATCAATTTTTACTTAAAATATTTGGAATAGCTAGTGTTAATAGAAGAAAGCTATTTTTCTTAAAAGGAATGGTCTTGAATCTGTTTTTAATGATTTAATTATTTGGCCATTATAAGCATATCTGGTTTGCCTCCATATAGTATTTTAAAAATCACAGACTCCAGAAAATTGCTACATTTTTAAATCTACATAATGAGCTTGACTGGTGCTTCCACTTCTTAACTATTTCTTTTATTATCAGGAATATACTCCAACCACCTTGCAATATGTTACCTGCATTTTTGCCCATCTAGAATCCTGCAAAATAAACTTCAGTTTTAGCCTTGCAAGTCCTTAAGGAGTTTCAATGATATTTCAGGGATCTTGTTATTATCCAGGTGCAGCCACAGAAAATACTTTTAAACACAGGCCACAGAACTCCATGAAAGCTATCACATTTGAAATATAAAGCTCAAAAAATTAGCCTCTAAAATGATTAGACCTACCTGGAGTCCAGAAATCCTTCCTGGGGTTGATGTCAGTACCTTTACTCAAGAAATGTCTAAGCTCTTTGTTGGTATGGGGGAAAAAAAACTCAGGAATTCTCCTTCCTGGATTTAATGCCCCCAGATTTAAAATGTAAGTATTAGAAGCTGGAGCCTTGGAACATCTCCCTTCATTTCTTGACATCTTTATGACAATGTATGGTGCAGTACCTCACTTTGCTGCAATTACTGAACAGACAGCACTGTAGGCAATGTAAGTTGCTCTTAAGTGCAGCAATCCATTCTGAAAAGATGTACAAACATAAACTCTCAATTGTGGCAGGCTCCTATGAAACCTGAGCATTATCTGTGAATTTTCTGTCTCCTTTTTAATCATTCTGTTAGCTCACCTCTAGGACCCAGTGGCCTAATTTACTAATTAATAACTATTATTACTTAGTGAAATTGAAAATTAAAATTACTGCCTGCCTTAAACATAATAAAAAATTGGCAATCCATTCAGAGTTTTTTGAGGGGCTGTTTCATGCACTGCACAGTTCTGGCAGCTGGGGAGATGTCATTGTCTGCTTGCTCCATGGTCCTCGTGCCCAGATGGGATGGGAGGGAGGTGGAGAATTGTCTCTGCCACATTCAGACTAGAAGGGAAACACTATATATCCCAATGTACGGCTGACCCTTGAACAACACAGGTTTGAACTTATACATGGATTTTTTAAATAAAATACTGTACTAGTAAATGTATTTTCTCTTTCTTATGATTTTCTTATCAAATTATCTTTCCTCTATCTCATTTTATTATAAGAATATACTATATAATACGTATAACATACAAAATATGTGTTAATTGGATGTTTATATGATTGGTACAGCTTCTGGTTGACAGTATGCTATTAGTAGTTATGTTTTGAAGAGTCAAAAATTATGTGAAGATTTTCAACTGTGAGAGGAGTTGGCACCCCTGTCACTCACATTGTTCAAGGGCCACTGTATACCTGTAAGATCTTAATAGACAATTTTCTTTCAACCAATAATTACATGAGTTAGAAATGTCTGTCTTCTTTAGTTCATTTATTCTTGGTCTTCCTAACCACAGCTTCTGTTCATCCTTTGGGAAATGACTTTTAATCTCAAGTGACTTCTTTCTTCATTTGCTAAGTAAAAGGTCCTTAAAGAGAAATGGATGGTATAAGTTTACTATTATTGTCTCTAATACACATAAAGCAGTTAAGGCCTAGGTCCGTGGCTGGCAAACTGTGGCTAGCGAGCCACATGCGGCTCTTTGGCCCTTGAGTGTGGCTCTTCCACAAAATACCACGGCCTGGGCGAGTCTATTTTGAAGAAGTGGCGTTAGAAGAAGTTTAAGTTTAAAAAATTTGGCTTGCCCTAACTGGTTTGGCTCAGTGGATAGAGCGTCGGCCTGCGGACTCAAGGGTCCCAGGTTCGATTCCGTTCAGGGGCATGTGCCTTGGTTGTGGGCACATCCCCAGTGGGGATTGTGCAGGATGCAGCTGATCGATGTTTCTAACTCTCTATCCCTCTCCCTTCCTCTGTAAAAAATTAATAAAATATATATATTTTTTAAAATTGACTCTCCAAAGAAATTTCAATTGTTGTACTGTTGATATTTGGCTTTGTTGACTAATGAGTTTGCCGACCACTGGCCTAGGTTAAATCATGGGAAATTAGGCAGAAATTACTATCATCAGCATTTTTTCTTATTGTAGTTGTCCTCACTGTTGACTCAGTCATATCTGTTTAAAGTAATAAATTTGTTCTTCAAATCTACCCTCTTTTTTTCCTACTACTGTTCCAGTAGGAAAGCCAATTATTATTTCACATTATAATATGTTTGCATATGAATGAGTGTTTGCTTGTTTAATTTGAACTCTAGTGTCTGTGTAAGGCAGGTGCCAATGGAGATGCTAAGATACAGACCTATACAAGTCCTATTCCTACTCTCAAGCTGTCCATTATCCAGCAGGGACAGGAAGGTAGGAATCCACATGGGAAGCATTATGAAAAAATAGCTCCAAGTTGCACAAGATACTACCGAAGAACTTAGCACACTTAAGAATTCAGGTCATGTCTGCAAAGATTATCACTGCAAAGAGAAAACATCAGTGCCCTTCAAACCACAGAATCTGGTCCAGATACTCTTAAGACCAATCACGAAGACAATTCCCCACATGGAGGCAGGGAGTTATCAAGAAAGCAGATGCAACAGGCTAAGAAAAGATACCTTGTAAATATGTTCAGTATGGTCACTATTCAGTTAGCTTAGCAGATAATTGGCAGAAAAATGTCAGCTAGTTCTTAAGGTTCTCCTAATTATACCTTTTTAATAATTAGGCTAAAGTATCAGTTCTTCAAGGCTGAGAGTATGTTGCAAATTTTTCTTCTGAGTTCCTAAAGATATTATCATGTCTCTAAAGCTGAAACTCATTTACATGATCAGTCAGTCATTTACTGGGAGCCCATCATTTCTCAGCACACTGGGATGCCATCCGTGAGAGGTACTGCTCTGTTCTCTATCTTCACTTTTGACTAGAAGTACCAGACAGCACCCACTAAAAGGACAAGTCCATTCAAAGAAGCCCTTCAAACTTGACCCATTATAGTTTTGATCCACATTGAGTTGAGATAAATGTTAATTTCCATGAATAGTTTATAAGTTTTAATCTGATTTAGTTCAACTGTCTAAATTTCTTTTTTTCATTTCTAATTAAATGAACATAAAACAAATTAAGCAGGATACTTAGAGAACAAATGGTCAAGCTGATGTTTCCAGTCACAAAAGCAGACATTAACTACTAGTTATAGTCAAGCCTGAAAAACGTGTTGTTGTTTTTCCCTTAAAATCAGACAGGACAATCACTGACACCACTAGATTCTAGCCATTCCTTATTTCCAAATGCTAGCATCAAATAATATTAACCATGAAGTCATTGGAAAATTAAAGTCTAGGTTGCACTCACATCTATGTAGTAAGTACTAATCTAGATAGAAATAGTATTTTTGCATATATTTTTGGGTTGTGAAATTAAAAGGAGGTCACAGAATGGGTAAGACAAGCAGCAGAGATAGCTTCTTCCTGTCACAGCTTGTCCAGTCTCAAAATGTTAATTCAAATAAATTATTGCAAATTAGCCAGTAGATTTGATACCCAGGGTGCAGAATTTTAGAACAAGAATGATTTTGTAGATGAGGGGCTGGCAGACTATGATCCACAGGCCAAATCTGGTCCATAGCCTGTTTCTGTAAAGAGTTCATTGGAACACAGCCACACCCACTTATGTATTATCCAAGGGCTACAGAGCAGAGTGTGTTGGTTGAGACCAAGGCAGTATAACCTGGAAAGCTTAAAATATTTACTTTATGGTCCTTTATGGAAATTTTTCCTGACCCCTTGTATAGCTCAACAATCCCATATTTGCAATTACCCCAAATCTAAAGTTTTTAAAAATATATTTGGCAGCAAAAACTGAACTGACCTAAAATCCTTTGCTAGCAATGGCACGATCTTATCTGAATTGATATGAGTCCACTTGTATCTTTTATTTATACCACTGGGGATATTAATATGATTCACTGCAGAAATATTAATATTTTTTATTACAGGGAGCCATCCCAGACCCCATCAAGGGTGTTTTGATACTCAGTATACATCTCTCTAAACTCCAAAATATTCTGACTCCTGAAACATACCTGGCGCCAAGAATTTTGAATTAGACTTAGTAAATCTTAAAGATGCCAGAACTCTAGGGTAAAAGAACGTTTTTGTAAGGTTCTGCTATTGAACATTATGAAAGGTATCAGGTCTATTGAGTGGTAATGGGAGGACCATGAGTGATAAGTGCCACTCAGCACTGCAGGAGTTTTCAGATGGAGACACACAGGTGATTTGAATGGTGTGCATTTTGTATTGAGGCTTATGAGCGTTCGAATTACCAGTATGCAAGCGAAAACAATAATAGCACTGATATTAAAAAGAGAGCTAAATGCTAAAAGAGATTTGAAATACCGCCTCTATTATATATAAAGCATAGCATTCTTACTTTCAAAAATCCTGCAATGTTTACTTCTAGTTCTTTAAGCCTCTGACCTCCAGGTTTCATAATTTTACAATATGAGAAGACAGTTTCCACCTAAGGAACTCATGGATCTCAGAAAATAACTAGAGGACAGATTAAAAAGGCTTGCTGTTGTAAAACTACAATTTAGTCACTTTATAAATGTGAATCTAAGGCACATCTAGAAGGAGTTGCTTTCAATAAATCAAAGAGTTAATTTTGGTGCCTGCATTTGAGTGTGGCCTTGCCACTTCTAAGACAAAAGCTTAGCAGGCAGCACGGTGATGGTCTTTACTGCAGGTAAAGGAAGTGGACACAGAAACATAATATGTCTCAATAGGTGCACAAAGTAAGGAGCAGCCTGAGTCATCAGAAAACAAAGGAAGAGAGCTTTTGACATGGAATGTTTTGATTCCAGAAAGACTGTTTCATAGAATCCACAGCACATTCAGAAGGCCCTGAGGCAAATGTTGGGTCAAAGAAGCTCAGAGGCATAGCCTCATTTTTAATTCATTATAATATAAAAGTTGGGGGGGGGGAATCAAGCTGACCTCAAGAGTTTCTTCTTTGAATGACCAAAATAAATAAGACCAACAAGGGTTAAATTATTGCCAGTATCCATATCTCTACACGCCCAATTATGGGTAGAACAAAGGGGAATTTGGGTTGCTTCAGCAGTCTTATTGACTTTGGCCAGTGGATCAACCACGTAGTAATTTGGCACTACCAGCAGACATCACACCATTCCACATGGCTTTTAACTTGGTATCGTATTCATAGTCTTTCCAAAGAATGTCTCTCATTCTCTTTACATCTCAAACTAATTAATGAGAAATGCAGACACATTTTAAAAATATGAATGTTCAATCTCTCACAGTATCACAAAGCCAAACTGATAAGTTGTAAGGAATTGGCACATGTTGCCAAATCTGGGGGACTAATTTATTTGCCCAATTATCAGAGAAGTTGCATGCCACATAGAATGTATAGGCAGACTAGTTTGATGAACTGTCTGGGTATAAAATATACTTTGAAATCTAAGAAGAGACATTCATGCCAATGAAATTGCATCAATGTTATATGGAGTCATCCATTGGCAGAACTTTACCCTCAGCTAACACTTATATATTAAGTATCTCTTAATGGTATTGTCTTGCAATGGTGTGTGAGTGTATGTGTGTTTACATATAATGGCAAAAAATTATCAACATTAGGGGGTCAGGATTATCTACCATAGGATGAGTTAAACCATTTTAGTAAAGGGCCATATGCTGAATGTTCTAGGCTTTGCAGGCCCTACAATCTGTAGCAACTACTTTCACTGTGTCAGAAAAGCATATTTAGACAATATATAAATGAATGGCTATGGCCTTAATTTGCTGACCCATGACCTAGTACACAGAATTATATTGACTAGGAAATTGAGGCCAGATCTGTCACAGAGTTCTGTATTCCTGAATCTACTCCTCAGCTATGTATGCCTCCAGGAAATTAATAATTCTGAAATATTAAGGTTGGTACAATTACAGTACTTGTATATAACCTAAATATTAACATAATTGCAAACTAGAAAAAATTTAAAGGGCTATAATTCTGCCTGAAGCTTTTTCAAGCATATTCTACATGGTTCTTTTGGAATGCTACTTAGCTTTTCCTTACTCCTAATGCTAGACTTATGATGTCATCATCTAGTATTACCCTCCAGAATAAATAGTAAGAAAGACACACTGAGCACCTGGAAAATGAAAGTAGCAGTTTTTAACAAAGGGATATTAAATCATTGTAATCATAAATTTAGAAAGACTGTAAAGTCAGGACTGCCTTCACAACTTGAAATGAAGGTTTTAATATATTTAGATGCACAGAATCAATTCAGATAGTTAGAAATAGATGATAGATAAATAGATAGGTAGGTAGGTAGGTAGATAGATAATCACTATGGATGTGTGAATAGAAACATATGTCTATTTTCTAGCTGTATGCTGAGAGGGCTTAGAAACAATTACACTTCAGTAACAGTGAGCACACGTGCAGCCCAGATCTTGTTGTTTAAAGGCCATTGTCCAGTAAGGGAAACCATGACTCCTTGAAGGGATAAATAATTTCAGGACTAAAATTGCAAAAGTACAAGATAATCTTGGGACACCTTTTGTTCTAGAAATTAAGAAAATGCTCAGGGAATAATAGGACCCATCAAAAGGACATAGAAAACAAATTGAAGTGACCACCACTGGTCAAGTAGGGGACAATATGAACAACAAATAAGTAATGGCAGTAGAAATGATTACCCACAGAATAAAATAAGAATCCCTGAGTATACACTGATCTATATATAGAGAGAGGAAATATGCAAATTAGGCCGGGATTCTGTAATGGGTCACAACCAGACAGGAGGAGGTTACACGCTCAGGTGAGGCCCGGAGCAGAGACAGAGACGGAGGGGCCGGCAAGCCGCCACGCCCCGGCTCGGGCCGGCCCCCTGGAGCTGGAGGAGACACGGACAGGCACAGGGGGGCTGACCCACAGCCTCTGTAGCCGAGTGCAGGCCCATAGAGGAGACAGTGGGCTCCCTCCCGCCTCCTGGGGGCGCTGGCAGCTCACTTCCGCCTCTGCAAAGGACGCAGGCCTCCCAGGGAAGCAGAATGCTCCCTGAGGCACGCTGCAGTTCCCGCCAGCTCCCACAGAAGCAGTGGGTGGCCTACTGCGCGCAATATTGCTCAATGGACTACTAATCCTATCTAATAAAAGAGTAATATGCAAATTGACCATACCTCCGCTACACCCACAAACCATGCCCACCAGCCAATCAGGAGCGAGTATGCAAATTAACTCAACCAAGATGGCTGTGGCCAAGGAGCTGCAGCAAGCAAGAGGCTTGGATTTCCCCGGCAATGGAAGAAGCCAAGCTTTCCGCCTGCCCTGGCCTGCCTTGGCCTCTGCTGAAGGCTACAAAGTTTCAATTAGAGAAGATAAATAAATCTCAGATCCCAGGGCCTCCGCTTGGGCTGCCTGGGGGCGTGGCCAACCTGCAAACCACCACAGGCCCCTCGCCCAGGCCGCGCCATGCCCCAAGGGAACCCCCACCCTGATCCAGGACACCTTTCATGGCAAACCAGCCGGCCCCCACCCATGCACTAGGCCTCTATCCTATCTAATAAAAGAATAATATGCAAATTGACTGTCACTCCAACACAAAAGATGGCTGCCCCCCATGTAGTCAAAGATGACTGCCCCCATGTGGACACAAGATGGCCAGCAGGGGAGGGCAGTTGGGAGGTACCAGGTCTGCAAGGGAGGGCAGTTGTGGGTGATCAGGCCTGCAGGGGAGGGCAGTTGGGAGGGACCAGGCCTGCAAGGGAGGGCAGTTGGGGGCGATCAAGCCTGCAGGGGAGGGCAGTTAGGGGTGACCAGGCCAGCAGAGGAGGGAAGTTGGGGGCGACCAGGCCTTCAGGGAAGAGCAGTTGGAGGGGACCAGGCCTGCAGGGAAGGGCAGTTAGGGGTGACCACGCCTGCAGGGGAGAGTAGTTAGGGGCAAACAGGCTGGCAGGGGAGCAGTTAGGCATCAATCAGGCTGGCAGGGGAGTGGTTAGGGGCAATCAGGCAGGCAGGCAGGCGAGCAGTTGGGAGCCAGCAGTCCTGGATTGTGAGAGGGATGTCCCACTGCCCGTTTAGGCCCGATCATACTGGGATCGGGTCTAAACGGGCAGTCGGACATCCCTAGAGTGGTCCCAGATTGGAGAGGGTGCAGGCTGGGCTGAGGGACACACCCTGCCCCATGCTCAAATTTTGTGCACTGGGCCTCTAGTATAAGTATATGAATAAATAAATGGTTTTGGGGAAAGTTTCTTTTAAGCAGTAGAATTGTAATTTATACATAAAGAAGAAACAATGGAATTTAAAAATCCCATAATAATTATTTTGGGCAAGAATCATCAGTGGATGTTAAATTAGTAGGTAAAATTGTGATATCCATATTGTCTCACAGTAACACTTATTAATTTTGGACATGAAAACTAATAATGTTGAAGTGAAGAAACCTGGCAGATAACATCTTAACAAATAATCAAAGTTAGTATCACTAGTAAGGGAGCAAATCAGTATCATGCACCTCCCAATATTATGCACTAAAAAAGACACAGCATCTCTTTGTAGAATTCCTGCCAAAAATATATGACCTGAATCTAATTATGAAGAACATTGGCAAACTCTAATTGAAGAACATTTTAGAAAATATTAGGCCTAACTCTTCGAAAATGTCAGGGTTATGAAAAAATTTTAAAGACTGAAGATATGTTTAAAGTTAAAGGAAACTCAAGAGATATGGCAACTAAATAAAACACTGGGCCCTGGATCATAAGAAAACTTTATTTTACTGTTTTTATAAAAGGTGGAACAATTGAGAAAATTCTATTAAAGTCTGAGGATTAGAGAATAGTATTGTATTAATGATAATTTCTTAATTTTGATAAATTGCATTGTGATATATAGAGATAATGATAAAACAAATGTATTGAAATGTTAGCATAGGGGAATCTGAGTGAAAAAATATATGGAAATTCTTTCTGTACTCTTTGCAACTTGCCTAAAAATCTGAAATTCTTTAAAAATGAAAATTTAAAGCTTGGCCAGTGTCGTTCAGTTGTTGTGCATTGACCTATGAACCAGGAGGTCACAGTTTGGTTCCTAGTAGGGACACATGCTGGGTTGTGAGCTCAATCCCCAGTGTGAGGCATGCAGGAGGCAACTGATCAGTAATTCTCTCTCATCATTGATGTTTCTATCTCTCTTTCCCTCTCCCATCCTCTCTGAAATTAATTTTAAAAAATACTTTTAAATGAAAAATTTAAAAAGAAGATATGTCTCTGGGACCAGAGTGTCCATGTCTAACTAATAAATATGAAATCATTACCTTGGCTGTGTTATGGAATGAGTTGGGTTCCCTAATCATTCGTATGTTCAAGTCCTAACCCCACCCAGTACCTCAGACTGTGACTGTATCTGAAGATAGGGTCTTTAAAGAGGTCATTCAGTTAAAATGAGATCATTGGTGTGGGCCATAATCCAAAACAATGGGTGTCCTTATAGGAGAAGAAAATTTGGACACATATAGTACCAAGAGAAGATCATGTGAAAGCACAGGGAGAAGATGGCCATCTACAAGCCATCAAGAGAGGCCTTGGAAGAAACCAACCCTGCTGACACCTTGTTTCAGAATTCTAGCCTCCAGAACCATGAGAAAATAAATGTCTCTTCTTTAAGCCATCTGGTCTTTGTTACAGCAGCCCTAGTACATTACTACCGGCTTACCTGTGTGAACCTCTCCATTTATATTCCCTATAGTAAAACAGAAGTTGTAACCATCTACCTCAGGAATTGTTATGAGAATCCAAGGAGATCATACATGTAAAATGTTTAAAACAGCATCTGGCATATAAGTATTTAGAAATCAATAAATTATTATTATTAAAAATTTTTTTAAATTAAGTCAATCATAAATGCTTACTGTAACTAGACTCTATACTAAGTGCTCTGTATACATTATCTTAATCCTCAGAACAATCCTTTAAATTACATAACAATCATTCTAGTTTACAGATGTAGAAATTAAGGTTTAGTGAGATAAAGTAAATTGTCCCATGTCAAAAAGCAAATAATGTCCAAGCTATGCTTACTTTTTCTTTTTCAATCCAAAACCCATGATATTGTCCACTATGCTCTATGACAACATTATTATTACATCCAACATTTGGCCATAAAGATATGCCTTTACTTTTAATGGAACTTAGAACTATGAAGCTATAACTTCTAGAAATTGAATTAAAATAAATTTTTATGTGAACCAAAAGACATAAAAGTTTTTGAATGTTAAATAAATATAATCAAAGACAAATAACTAAGTAGAGAAGAAAGCCTGTAAATACGACAACTTGAACTTGAGAGAAAGTACTAAGCCATTGAAACAAAACAAACGAAGTCCAGGGGAAGACAATTCCCCAAAGAGGAAATGTAAATGGCTAACAAACATGGAAAAATACTTTATTTGACTATTAAAGAAGAAAGGTACATTTAGACAAGTTGCTGGTCTTTTTGCCTGGCTCTGTTTTAGGTTTTGTTTTTGTTTCTTTTAAATGTACAGAAATGAAGAAATAATAAAAAAATCAATCTTGAAAGCATGAAGGCTTTCTTATACATTGTTGATTGGAGTTTCTTTTACTCAGTGTTTTGGAAATAACTTTTCTAATAGAAGTTAAAATACCATAAAGATGTTTATTCTCAGCTCAATTACATCACTTCTAGGAATCTAGCCTATGGAAATTATCAGAAATGCTATTGAAGATGTATGCACAAAGACACTCATTTCAGTATGTTTTTAATAATACAATATAAACAAGAAACAACCAAATCATCCATCACATTAATAGAAAAATGATAGGTCAATTCTTATATATATAAGCTGAACACTATGAAATTGCCCTTTTTAAGAACCCTAAAAATAAAAAAGGTTAAATATTAGCAATTCATCTAATATATGCAATAAATTCTTTTGCACTTGTTAAATGTGTTTCTGAAAAAATTGCAATAATAAGAGGAATGCTGCTACATTACACGAGAAAATCAAAACATTAAATTGCTATGTTACATAATATGAACTATGTACAAAATTTGTGGAAAAGAAACTGGAAGGAAATCCAATACCCATATTTATAATAAAATATAAGAAAATATAAACAGAATCACTGTTTTAATAAGTTAATTTTATTCAAATATTTTAAATATTATCATTTTAGATGGATAAAATATATTTTGTGGGCAATAGTATCATTAGAGAATCAAGACATCTGATATCCGAAATAATTCTTTGGTAGGTTTCTATTAATCAAAAGGCACATACATATGTTAAGGATGAGGACTAGCACTATAACTATCTCCATTAACTAAGGAGCTGTCAATGTTTTGTTTTGATTCTGTGTTAAAGAACTTGTTATAGAAAAGCTGGTGGGAGTAAATTTATGAGACTTTTCTATGTGATGATTGACAACTGCATCCCTGTATTTGTATATTTATATTTAGACTGGAGATGTTCATTGAGTAGATATGTTTGAACTCTTTCATCATTCCATTCTTGACATAGAATTATTGAGAGTCTGCCATTAAAAAAAAAAAAGAATTTAAGTGATGATATACTCATACTGTTAAGGACTTGCCAGAGAGGCTAATCTGAAAGTCATTTATATTTCTGTTGGTTTCATTTGGGATCTTTGATCATACTGCATGCAGAGTTTCATCCATTGTGGTGATCTTACTTTTTTTTTAATCAAGTCTAAGGATTTTGTTTTCACCATACTATAGCACACAGAAGCACCCTGGTTTAATGGACTGCTCTCATTACACCAGTAACTTAGAATAAAATCATTCTGCAAATAAGATAGTTCTAAATGAGTAAGAAGAATAGACTCATTTTGCCCCTGTTATTTCTCTAGATATCATGAACTAATTTGAAGAGAAGTGAGCTGTGCATTTGGAAGAAGTTATGCAACAAAAGTAAGTTAGATTGAGCTCTCTCCATCAAGTTGTATTTAGAATTATGTTATGAAGATTCTTTGCAGGATTGTCATCCATATAATAAAAGGCCAATGGCCATAACTACCAAAACAACCAAACAAACGGTCACCAGGAAGTGCATGGAGTGCCTCTTGGTCCCTGCCCCACGGCCCACAGGCTCCTATCACAGCAAGGCTGGTGGCTGGAGGGTGGTCAGGGTGGTGGGCGGGTGGGTGGGGCGAGGTGGGCTCAGTGAGAGAGGCAGTGCCTGATCCACAACTGACCCAGAGGCTGTGGATCAGACCTGGAGATAAGCCTGGAGAGAGAGATAGCTGTCAGCGGGACCATTCTAGATTTCCTAGGAGAGCCAATGGCTTCCTAGGAGGCAGAGCTTTTGACGCTGACTGGCATAGAAACTGACCAATCAGAACCAAATCTGAGTGAACTGTAAGGGGCTTTTGATGCTGACTGGCATAGAAACCGACCAATCAGAACCTAATCTGGGTGAACTGTGAAGGCAGAACCTAAGGTGGGGCTAAGGAGGGGTTTTAAGGGCAACAGCTGTTTGGTGTAAGGTGTAAGAAAGCATTTCAATCTACAGTAATAAAAGAGAATCATGCAAATTGACCATCACTCCACTATGCCCACCAGCCAATCAGAGCGAGTATGCAAATTAACCCAACTAAGATGGTGGCCGCCACGGAGCTGGAGTGAGCAGGAGGCTTGGGTTGCCTCTGGTGATGGAGAAGCCAAGCTTTCCACCCACCCTGGCCAGCCCTGGCCTCCTCTCAAGGCTACAAAGTTTCAATTATAGAAGATAAATAAATCCCAACAAATATGGTGGCGGCCATGGAGCTGGAGCCAGCTGGAGGCTTGGATTGCCCCCAGTGATGGAGGAAGCCAAGCTTCCCACCCACCCTGGCCTGCCCTGGCCTCCGCTCAAGGCTACAAAGTTTCAATTATAGAAGATAAATAAATCCCAGATACCTGCTTCCAGCTGGCCCTGGCCTATGCTTAGGTCACTGGGGGGCATGGCCAGCCTGCAAACCACCATAGGCCCCTTGCCCAGGCCGCCCCATGCCCCAAGGGAACCCCCACCATGATCCAGGACACCCTTCAGGGCAAACCAGCCAGCCCCCACCCGTGCACCAGGCCTCTATCCTATCTAATAAAAGAGTAATATGCAAATTAACTGTCACTCCAACACACACAAGATGGCTGTCCCCCATGTGGACACAAGATGGCTGCCACAAGATGGCAAGTAGGGGAGGGCAGTTGGGAGGGACCAGGCATGCAAGGGAGGGCAGTTGGGGGGAACCAGGCCTGCAGGGGAGGGCAGTTGGGGGGGACCAGACCAGCAGGGGAGAGCATTTAGGGGCGATGAGGCTGGCAGGGGAGGGCCATTAGGGGTGACCGGTTTGGCAGGGGAGGGCAGTTTCGGGGGATCAGGCCTGCAGGGGAGGGCAGTTGATGGGGACCAGGCCGGCAGGGGAGGGCAGTTAGGGGTGACCAGGCCAGCAGCGGAGGGAAGTTAGGGGCAATCGGGCTGGCAGGGGAGCAGTTAGGCATCAAGGCTGGCAGGGGAGTGGTTAGGGGGTGATCAGGCTGGCAGGCAGAAGCAGTTAGGGGCAATCAGGAAGGCAGGCAGGTGAGCAGTTGGGAGCCAGCAGTCCTGGATTGTGAGAGGGATGTCCGACTGCCCGTTTAAACAGGCAGTTGGACATTCCTCAAGGGGTCCCAGATTGGAGAGGGTGTAGGCTGGGCTGAGGGACACCTCCCCCCCCGCCTTCCCCCTCCGTGCACAAATTTCGTGTCTCTAGTTTTTCAATAACTGGTTTGGCAGTATAGTGCATATGGCTGGCTATCAGTCTAGATATAGAGGTTATGTATTTTTGTCTGCCAAAAGCATCTCCTCCTGCTGAAAAAGGCTCCCCTCCCATTTAAGCAATCCTATCCTATATAATCTATCTATACTAATTAAAGGATAATATGCTTATTAGACTGGGTCAACCAGCCATCTTCCGGATGTCCGACTTCCTTCCGGACAAAGCCGTGATGGTGGGGGCTGAGGCAGAGGCAGTTAGGATCGAGATCAGGCTGGCAGGGAGTTAGGGGCGATCAGGCCAGCAGGGGAGGGTAGTTGGGGGTTACCAGGCTGGCAGGGGAGGGAAGTTGGGGGCATTAGGCAGGCAGGTGAGTGGTTAAGAGCCAGTGGTCCTGGATTGCGAAAGGGAAGTCTGACTGCCAGTTTACCAGCAGTCGGACATCCCCCAAGGGGTCCCAGATTGGAGAGGGTGCAGGCTAGGCTGAGGGACAACCCCCCATGCACTGATTTCAAGCACCCGGCCTCTAGTATATTATAATGCCCCTTTGTAAGAGAGTGCTTATGAGATTTCTAATATATAACAGGAGTTGAAATGATCTTAGGTGAACCATCTTCCAGCTGCTTTGGGAAGAATCTGCGTTGTGGATTATTTTTTTTTACCATCTAATTCAGAATCTTGATTCATCTATTATTCCCTCTCCACCATGAGTTTGCAATGTTCTAATGGCAATTTGTCTAGACTAGAGGCTAAAACATACTCAAGTATCTCCTACTTAAAAAAAAAATAAATATAATAAAAATATATATATATATATATATATACCTCTTTTGACTTTAAGCTCTTCTTTAGCTACATATTTCTCTCATTTCCTTTAGACTCAAATTTAAAGAGGAAAAAAAAAATGGTTGTGTTCTTACCTCTCCTTCCCTGCTCACACCACAGTCATTATTTCAGGTCGCCCCTATTTTGTTGAATGTACTGTATTACCAAATTATATTGACACCATTTAGTCTTCAGCATACTTATCTTCCTTCCTGGATTTTCATTTCATAAGTTTCAGCCTAAATGATCCATATCTTTATTTGCTGAATGCCATGTGAAACATAATAAAAAGACTATAAATAAAAGAGAAGACTCTCTTTAGTTTCTTTGATTTCCTGTGGGTTTTCTTTCGCATTCCCCTTATTCTTCCATTCTGCCAGAAGCTAAATCTCACAAAATCTGCACATTTCCATCTCCCTCCTTATATGTTATTTCTGTCTGAACAAGCCAACAGGGGTATATTTACTATCTTTCCTGCTGCTGCCAGGTCTGATGAAAGGAAGGAAAGACAAAGTCAGGACACCTGAGGAATAGCGAGAAGTTTGTTTCCTCCAGAGATATACCCATTCATTCATTCCACACATCTAAGAAAGGGGAATAAAGCAGTGAACAAAGCATACAACAATCCCTGCCCACATGGAGTTTACATTCTGGAGGCAAATTTCTATTCATAACATGGGCTTCAGACTTGCAGGATCAGAAACTTGACTACTGACCACCAAAGAGCTGTTCATCTTCTAGAACTAGATAAAAATTAACTAACCTCAAAGAAACTGATGAATAAAACCTGAAAATTGATATAATAGAAAATACTTATTTCTAGGGGGAAAAAAGATAATTGGGCCAGCATGACCAACACATTTCTTCTTGGTAGTCTTTAGTCAAATTACTTAAAAAAGCCAAACGATAATAAAAATTTTTAACTTAAAGGTTGTCAATACTAGTATACTTATTTGCAACAACAAAAAAATGATGCTAGACTCTAGATTTCGTTCATGTAATGATCTTGTTTTTGCCTTAGATAACGCAACCTAACCATGGTGAGCATGGTCTCAAATCAAAGGAAATGAATAAGGTGAACTAGAGATTAGCAGCATCAGGCTTAGTTAGATGCATGCAACTCATAACAAAGATAATCTTGCTCATAGGCTTGAACGTTCAAAGTCTAACCGCCAATATCCCCACAGCCCTAGACAGAGTTTGGAAGACTCCTGTTAATTTTTATCTAGTTCTAGAAGATGAACAGCTCTTGGGTGGTCAGTTGTCAAGCTCTTCTGCAAAGTTTACAATTGAACATATTAGCATTTCTAAAGAAAGAATATATCAATCATATCACAGTTTAGTCTTATAAGCATGAAAGCCATTAGATCTCTTGAAGGTATCTTTGCTGAGCAGAGTTCTGATCCTTATGTACAGAGTAGAAGAATTAATGCTCAGAGCACAATCTGCCTGCCTTATGTCCTCTATGAAAAGAGTATAAGCTTAGACAAGCCTTAAACAACCTCTCTGACAATCAATTTTGCCATCTTCAAATGAGCATATTGAATTATGTGATCCGAGAGTTTTTTCTAGTTGTAGGACAGGAGCAAATGAGGTTGGTACCACAGTTGAGTTCACCTGAGAGAGGAAATTATCCAAGGTAGACTGGGGCACTGTGGTGGGATTGTGGCCAGCAGAAGGGTGGTGAGTGGCTAGTCTAAAGAATGAAAAAGAGAGTCAAATCAGAAATTGGAGATAACCATGTGTGAGAAAAAGCCTGAAGATGACTATTTAGAATTAAGATCGTATATGGTAGAATAACTGGACTCATTTTGTAACTTCTTTTTTTTTTAACCAGTGGTCCTCAACCCCATCTGACCCAAAATACTTTTCCTAAAACATAGACTGTTATATGTTAAAAAACAATAATCAGCTGTTTAAAATTCACAGCATCACTGTTTATATCAAATAGCTATAAATGCATATTGAGAAGTAGAGATGGGTTAAATGGTAAATCAAATGCCACAAGCTGGTCAGTGATGTCACTGTCCAAAATGGTACTCAATTTCCTGGCACTGTTTCCAATAAAACAAAGTATGCCCTCCTTTGACTCACATGGTAGTAACATTCTGGAAAAAGTCAGCATGTGCTAAAATTGTGATAAATATATAAATATTAAAGTGGCATTCCACTCGAGTCTGGATTAGTTATATACTTTTCTTACATACTGTTGTTGCAGGGAATTCTAAAGTTTCACAAGACAGAGGCAAGTTCTTCACATGCAAGATTATCTATAATTTTTGGGCATGATCGTTTGATAACCAATAATGCTCCCTAAGATATCAAAATGTGCTATATAAGATAAGACTTACCCCATCTCATAATGACACTATTAAAAATACATGCAGTGGGGTAATGTGAATGTTTAAAGGCTCCTCGCAGGCCTGCATTCTCCTGAACGCCAGTTTATGATTTATATTGGTCTCAGTGACACTCTCTCTCTCTACTAATTCTCAATCACCAGTTACTCCACTGCTAGCTAATATTTTTGTGAGAAAGGCATGCCATTTAATCACTGAGATAATACTTAGGCTTCATTTGAACCAGAACAATTTAAAAAAAAAAAAGTCTGTTTTCTCCACTAGGCTTCCTCTAGTTCCTGGGCCTCTCCCGGCCACATGGGAGCTCTTCTCGACCTGCCACTCAATGCTTTCTGTTCACTTATCATTTAAGCCATAGCTTTGGCTTCAAGTTTCTTCAAGCTGATAGTTTGAGTTCATCCACAAATATGGATTTTAGTAAAAAAATTTAAAAAGGGAATTGTGGGTGGCATAAAAATGCTTATTTTACCATATTATCTGGTTTCTTTGAGAGCCTGGTGCACAGGCCTATGTTTATTTTTATGGCTGTCCAGCTTCCAAATGACATACTGTGTGAAGGGGTGTGTGTGTATGTGTATGAACATGCCCATGTATGTGTTTGCTCTGGAATATATTTATGAGCTGTGAGGATAATTTACTCTTATGTCAAAGAGTCAATCAATATGGGGCATATTTTCTGCACATTTGCAAATTTTGTCAGGTAACTCAGTATGGAGATTTAAAATGAAATGGAAGAAAGAAATGATGATTATGATTGTTATGAAATCACCAGTCCCTCTATTCCTTCTGGAATGATCCCTGTTCTGGCCTTATATAACTGGTTTCAGGTACTATGATATTTTAATATATACAAGGCAGCCCAATGGGGCCTCGGTACTATATATTTCCAAACAACAGCATTAAGTTTTTTAAAAATGTTTAAAACACAAACTAATGATCTAAAGAGCAGGTGTTATTTTATAATTTCTTGGGGTTTTAAGCAGAAACCAGGTGTTACAAGGAAGTGATAATTTGAGTATTTGATACATCTTGGCATCTGTCTGCAAGAATCAGACCCGAGAGATAGATTTTGCTTAGCAGAGAGAGGACTAATGCTCACTAATACAGCATTCATGAGTGAAAGTCATCATTTTAATATTGTCAAACACTGTGCAGACTTTCCTATCAGGATGCTCCTCAGCATCTTGAGAAGCACTAAATCTTTCTAACCTTGAGGGCTGTTGTGTGGCACTATCCGATGACTGAGGAGGAGCCTATCCCTCTGAGTTTTTAAAGGTACGTTAGCAGGGATCTTATCATACCCACAAAGAACTTAGTGTCCTAGTATCCCCTTACTGTCCCTTGTCATCCTTTATCTGGAGTCATGCCTGTAAATTATCATTGTCTTATATTCCCATATGGCCAGTGCCTTGGGGAACATTCTGTGTGCAGTAGATACACAGTTAATATTTTGCACTGATTCATTGGCCATCCCCATATGAAGAGAAGCAAAAATAACCTCAACAAAACCACACTATAGTGGCTAAAAACTCTCTAATTTAGAGTGTTGAATGTCCATTTTTAGTGCAGCTGCTAAAAATGAAACAAATAAAACTGGCCAGATTCAGAAAAGCTACCATTTCTTAGGGCTTTTTAAAAAAATATTTTCAGAATTTTTTCTATCATAGAAACAGAACCTGTTTCTAAAAATACTTATTCTACTTATTCATTCAAGAACATAAAAAACTCCATCCACAAATTCAATGGCCATTGGATTTGAGTGATTTTTTCTTCTTCTCTCCTCTCTCCTGAATCATAGAATGCTATTCCAGAAACTAGAATACTTTGATTCTTAAAGTAAGAAGAAATATTCTTCAAGGGAGGAGATGTATGTCTTATTTCAGCCCTAGATCATCATTCCATGTCTCAGGGATTCATTGAGCAAACATAGTTGTCACTGTTTATACAACAAAACATTCTTTCCAAAGGACTTTCAAATAAATAAATAAGTCACCCAATTCCTGTACACTCATAGAGTCAACCTGCCAAGTCCTCAAATAGTTAAACTGAGCAGTTTACTTAGAAAGGCTGACAAATTTGCTTCACTTCAAAATATCATTAACACCAATAACACATTTGCCCAAGCCTATTTCTAGTTGTAAAAAAAGATTGCTACAGATTAAGACCCTTGATATAATGCTATAAGCTCCTAACAATGGTATCTTTTATAGTGAAGAGCAACTGCAGACACAAATTGCCCTCTTTCCTCTACCTTTTTCACAAAAATCAATATTAAAGTAGTACCTGCCTTAACTCTCCCATACACTATATGAGAAAAAACCACAGACGCGCTTAGGACAGTTTAGGTCAATAAAGAATCAATACTGTGGTTGAATCTGTAGAAAGATAAAAGACTTAGAGCTCTCTACACAGGACCATTGTTTTCTCTGTATTCGTAATGCAGCAGAAGGGCCTCACTTGCCTGTGCATAGAGGGGCTGGGAGTGTTTACTTCCTCTCTTTTTTAAGTTTGATGTGCATTACATGTTGGTGGGAAGGAAGGGGCCACAGCCTAGAAAGAGTGGGGGGAGGATTGCAGGCACTCTTACTTCTATTTGATTTTTTTGGTCTTTCGTCTGAGCAGTTCCTTCACAGGGGGTGAGGAATAAGTGGAGCAGAGCTTATTACATAAATCTACCCATGGCAAGTATGAGGTCAGGAAGCCTCAGTCTCCTCACCTGCAATAAAATAAAAGATAAAAATATTAGCCAACTTACAGAATTTGTATAGACCTTTAATGGGCTTGTCAATGTTCAAGTACATTGATGACTGTACTTATTTAGCTCTCTTAAAATTAGATGGGGCCACATGACTAGTTCTGGCCAATGTACTGTGAAAGGAAGTGATCTGTTTCATTCCAGGCTGAGGAAAGGAACAACAGCCCATGCATGCCTTTCTGTCTTTCCCTGAGATGGCAAACTTGGAGGAGACCTCCTATTGAGAGGTGGAGCCACAAGTTCAAAGCCACCAGTGTCTCTGAGTCAACACACAGAGGATGGTTATCTTGGAAAGTCACTCATATATGCAGATGTTTGGTGAGAAACAAACATTTGTTGTATTATGCAACTAAGATTTTCAGATAATTGTTTTGTCATTCTTACCATATTATAACCTAGCTACCTAGTTATCGATTGTTATGAGGAATAATTTAGAAAATGTATAAAAATATTTAACCACAATCTTGGAACAAAATAGCACTCAATTAATGGTTTCATGAAAAAGCTGCATTCCAGGCAGGGGGAGCAGTTTGAACAATGGGCTGGAATGAAATAGCACAGTGCCTTCCGGGATTCTGTAAATAGCTTAGAAAAGAATAATAACATATTAGAAATGGAAAGCATCTTTTAAAACATCCAAGTGAAGATTCCTGCAAGTGTGTTGTATAGAACACCAGTTCCATAAAATGCAGAAAAGTGTTCTTTCGCTTAAGAAGTTGGAAAAGTACCACCGTCTTCATCTCTCACTTGAAGATCCTTAATGCACATTAAATTACTAATGGCTTGGAGAAAAACTGCAATAGAGAAATCTGATCAATTTTGTTTTTAAACAATTAACTTCCTACAGAAGATTTTGTTACAGTCCTCAAAAAGCTTATCAGATAAATAGTACATTGTTCAGATACACTTAGGACTAATATTAGTTAAGGATTAGGTTTAGCTGTGCATAATGAGAAATCTACATAACAGTAGCTTTAGTAAAATAAATAATAGCCCCATCGTAGATTTACTATATGTGGTATTGCCATAAGCTTAGATATTTCTATCCATTAATCCTCATAACATCTTCTCTTGAGGAATTAGAGATATGAAGGTGAAATCCAGGGTTCATGCGGTAACGCAAAGCTTTAAGTCTCTGTAATTCTATTGCCTTTTCCTTTCTGTTCAATTGCAAGAGACTATCTGTGATAGCTTTAGACATCAGAAAAAAAGAAAAAGATGCATAAAGTATAAAGAATATCTCTCTGCAGAGTGTGATTCCCTTCCTCTTAAGTTTCTCCTGAAGACTCATCTTAAGATATCTGTTAACACCTGTTGGTCAGAATTGTGTCACATGGTCACAAATATCTGCAAAGGAGTCTGAGCAGTGTACACTGGCGTTTGTATTGTGTTATTTTACCCGAGCACATCATCACCCCCAACCAGATGGTGTTCTAAGGAAGGAGGAGAATGGATACTGGGTAGACAACAAGTACTTTCTGCTGAGGTCCTAACACATGATCCGATTTTTATTTCTGCTTTTAGGCTGTCAATACTGTGCCTCTCACTTATACACGTATGAGCAGAGGTGAAGACATGATGGAAATTTGAAAATAATATGTCTAGCATATTTAAAATTAAAAAGAAAAAAGTAACTGTCAAGTTTGAACCCAAGTAAATTCTATCGATTTCTCATCTAGTTCAGAAACATCCAATAGGGAAGGCCAATCTTCACGATGGGCCGAAAAACGATGTAACTCTAGAGGTGATATTCTGTCTGGAATCATATTTCCTCAGCTTTAAAGTGGGGATAATAAGTCCTTCCCTCCTTGGATGTGTAGTGAGGATGTTAAATTACTTAATCCAAGTAAAACCCTCAAAATAGAGCATGATCTAGCTAGTGTTCAAAGGTTATCTATTTTAGCTCTCTCCACACTGACTTTTAAGCACATACAAAAAAAAGTGGCTGACCTATCCTATCATAAAATCTAGTTCAAGGATATTATTTGGATTCCACACACAGGAAAGTGTCCACTATTTCTGAAAAACAAAAAATACAAAACAAAACAAAACAAAAACACCCCACTAACCTTGCTAACATAGTGAACCACAGCAGCCGGTTTGAACATCAGCAGATATTAGGGTGAGAACTGGAAGTTGGACACAGATTTTTCTCTCTTTGCCTGTAAATGGTGGGAACTCCAACATATAGGAAACCAGTGACATGACTTAGACCTATGGAATTGTGGTTATGATTTATTTTTGCTTTTTGATTTCTTCCTTGGAGGTACATTTCTTGAGCAACATGTACATTCCAGAGTATGTCTCATGCTTTTCCTGTTTGATGTCCAAACCTTAAGATACATCTTCTTCAGATGTTTATGTATTGTCTCCCCTAAAACTAAGACTTGCAAACATGTTCCTTGCAAGTGTTTTGACTCTACCAACTATTAACACGGAGAGATATCCTTCCCCAATATGTGATGGTTTCAGCATGACTGATCAGAGAACATCGCAACCTATTGTTTAGTTACCTAATTAGACAAAATTATTGATTAATTCTCAACTGAGGGTTCACTGGTCACCTCACCACTATCTTCTTTCACCTTCTCTAATTCCTAGAGAAGTTGAGGTAATAGGCACTGGGGAGAAGAGAGCAGGTGTTACACGTCTACACATCCTTTCCTTGTCTTGCAGGCACTCAGCACTCAGCCTGGGGCAAGTATCCCACCTTCTCAACTACCACATCCCTGAGCACCTGGGGTCAAAGCCAAAGCAACATTGCTGCTGCCGACACTGCAGTGGGATACACCTTGTCGGTACACCAGTGAGTTACATAATGTGCAGAGCTCCCACGTCATCCATAACCTGAAATTCTTGTCTGGGGCAAATGTCAAGCAGGCAGAAAACTGTGGCAAAAGGATCAATAATTTTGTCCTGGGGAAAGTAGGAATTAAGGTTACCCTAGCCCTGGGCCCCTATCTTAGAGGCGAAGCACAAATGGCTTATGCACAGACTTTGGCTCCGACAGACTTGCGATTGTATCCAGGTTGAGCTGCTTTCTAGTTGGTTGGCTTCTGGCAACTTACTTCCTTTTCCTCTCCAAATTTTGGGTTTCTCGTCTCTAAAACTGGAGTGTTATTATTAACCTCGTTGGGCTATTGTGAAGATTAAATGAGGTGGTTTAAGCAAAGGACTTAACACCGTGACAGGAAAACAGTAGCTGTTACTCATGTAGTTGATTTCCTTGAGGACACTTACGGCCACACATTGAATCTGGGCTCAGGTGGGAAACAGACATTGGAAAAAAGAAAAGTATATCCATGTTTTCATATTTTAGTCTTTTGTCTTAACTAACACTCATCTTGAGAGAGAAACAATGTATGCGCAATATCAGCCTCACTATATTGCTGCCCAATGAAGAGGAGGTTGCAGTATTTGGGAGCCGGTGGAAGGGGGAGGGGGAGGAGGCAATAACAGGGCAGCTAACTGCCTCCTCTTTTCCTGAAGCCGAATTTGATCCTTGGGGTTCATGAGGGTCCATGGAAGCAGACACACACACTTCACCTCCTTGTGGGTTATGCCCCCCTCAGCCATGCTCCTTCTCTGGCTCTCTGCTCCATAGAATTACTGCTCTTCCTACCACCAGCCCCATCCTTGTTCCCTACTTGCAACAACTCTGCCAACTGGTTTGGAATGGGCGTAACATCAAAGTCTTTCATTTGGATTTTTCCTTCATTTCCAACTGACTGCATCCCAAACTTAATTTCCTCTTTCCTCTTTTTCAATGAACTACAGTTGCCTAGAGCTGGGGAGATAGGAGGAGATACTAGGGGTGTACATCTGTCATCATTTATCTGATAGTGGATGGGGTGTGCTGGCATTTAGATCCCTAATACAGCCTGTTGGACTCAAATAATTCTAGACATATTTAATTTTTGTAAAAGACAGAAACAACACACAATGAGCCTTTACATCAACCACCCAAGGGGGCATTTAGAGAGAATTTCCAATCTATTCATGATCTGTTATTCCCAGCCCCCAAAGTTTCCATGTTAGATCGGAATGCCCAGGGACCCCATATGTTATGGGAACGCAGCAGAACCAAAGCGAGCTGAAAGAAAATGCATTAGATTCAAACAGGGGATGGAACCGTACCCAAGGAGCCCCTGTTTCATTGTTTCTACCTGGGACCCTGGGACAACACAGCCATCTCAGCCCCATTCAAGTGTGACATTTCTTTTGAAAATGACAGTGGCAGTGACCTTGTCATTAACTGATGCTATGAGCAGCATTTCAGCTTTCATAATTCAGTTAATTTTCAAGCCACTGGTTACTGAAGCCCCGGTATAATTTTCATATAATTAAACCACACACACACACACACACACACACATATTCTCACACCCACAGAACATCCACGGAAGTGACAAACAGCAGAGAGAAACAAAACTGAAAAGCCAGCAAAGCTAGAAGCAAGATTCACACCTATCTTTTGGCTTCCTTTTCGTAGAGGCATGTACATGTGGAGGGGAAATGAGGAAAAGTCAGTTGGCGCTGAAGGGGCTGGGGAGGTTCATTTTTTTCATAGGCACTAGTATTAGTATGCCAAGGGCAGCTGGGCATTCTTTCTTCACTGACCAGTGACCTATGACCCATCACACACGAGAGAAAAAACAATTAGGGAAAGGAACACCACGTTTCCACGTAGATATTAGTTCCAAATTTTTATGTAACAGTCTTACAAGGGACATTTAGGCTACACCCTATAATAGCAAGAATTTCGGCGAGAGCTTAAAATTTCAACAAAAATACTTAAATATTTGCGCAACTAAAATCTATATAATGACTTCTAAGGAAAACACCCGGGTGTTTCATTTGTAACAGCAGAAGTTTGAATTCATGCTGAAAAAATCAGTATATCGGAAAATGTATGTGTTTGTTTTCATATGTAGGTCAAGTGAATTCTGCAAGATATTTGTCCTCACCTTTGTGCTCTCTGAGCTTTTTAATAACATTTATGTGAAAGGTGACCCCAATTGCAAAAGATTCAGTTTCTTTCCTAACTGGATGTGGTCTTTTCTCACCTATGGAATCGTTTTTGTTTTGTTTTTTTCTGAAGGTGACCTGTCACATCGATTTGTGCCCTCTTCTCTCTTGACCTTGTTTGAAGGACATCATAATTCTAGGATATTTCACTTGCTGCTAAGAGAGATTCACATTAATAGTAGCCTTATGTGGATGCTGTGTTTCACAGGGAAAATACATATGAAACTTAGGGATTAGGGAGGATAGAAATATTAACCAGATTATAAATCCCTTGAAATCTGTTTTACTTCCTGTCTCTATTCCTCCTTCTCTTCCCCTCCCCCCCCCCTTTTTTTTTCTCACTCCACTATCTCTTGCTTAGCCCCACTTGCCCTTTACAATTCTCTATTTACACTCAGTGAATAGAGGGGGGGAAAGAAAATAGCAAATATTCGAATAAATGTTATTCTAAGACCTGGTGGTCTCACCTCCCTAATATATAAATAAGCAGAATCTAGCCAGGATTCCCACACTATGTCAGTTAAAATTCCACCACTTACTAAAAGCTCTGTTTAGTAGCCAAAGACAGTCACCTGGGTCTTCGCTTCACACTCTGCTGGTATTTGGGGAGACCAAATGTGCAATGTGGTAGAACGTAAAGCTACGCCGAACCTGAAGTCATTGAAAACAACAAGCTTGCTGAAAACCACTTAATGCACAAATGATGTTGAACGAATGATACACACTGACTTGTTAACAGTATTTATCTTTGTCAGCGGGATTTCAAGTGAATTTATTTCCCAACATTGGTCAAAGCATTTTCTCTCTCCCAACTCAGTATGAAAACTGGATATTTTATTCCTCTACTTTACTCTTTATGTATTTTTTTAACTTAAAGAACACATTCAACCTACTAAGTTGTGGGATTTTGTGACTAAAGCAGGAAAAAGTGACCATCTCTTAGGAGGAAGACTAGGGGACTCAATAGATACGGGTTTACCCAGCCCCACCCTCTCCACTCAGTCTCTCCTTTTTTGTTCTTTTTTTTTTTATTATTTATTTTTTTAAAATATATTTTATTGATTTTTTACAGAGAGGAAGGGAGAGGGATAGAGAGCTAGAAACATCGATGAGAGAGAATCATCGACCAGCTTCCTCCTGCACACCCCCTACCAGGGATGTGCCCGCAGCCAATGTACATGCCCTTGACCAGAATCGAACCTGGGACCTTTCAGTCCGCAGACCGACGCTCTATCCATTGAGCCAAACCGATTTCGGCTCCTTTTTTGTTCTTATTGCTATTATTATACATTGTTTTGCAAATACTTGAGGCATCAAAATGACAACATGGTAAAAACATATATATATATATATATATGAACCCAAAAAGCTGCCTATCTCACTGATACCCAGCATAGCTTGTTCCCCAGCTGAGCATTCACATCTCAGAAGATGGGACCTACAGCGATCCCCCTGAGAGATTGCCCACCACCTAATGGATCTCAATGTCTGGAGGGCTTCCATGATGCCCATCATCCAGCCTCCTCTCCTGAATTTCTTCACATTACCCCGAGCCCAGCTGTTTCTCTAGGTGACATCATTCTCCCCTCTCCTTCAGTCCCACCCCTTCCTGATTTTCACATATGACTGTCAGGTGCCCCTTCCAAGCCTCTGCTTAGCCAAGCTCTACACATTCAGTTCTTTTCATCTTTCCCCATAAATCAGTCTCTCCAGCACCATAATCATTCTTGACACATGATTTATCCAATAGTTTACCATCAGCATGTGGGATGGTTGTCTTTGAAAAATGTATCAATTTAAAATACTTAAGAAAACATTATTAGTACGAAGTCCTTGGGGAGACACGGGGAGTCTTTAATGAGAGGATAGTGATTCCAGAGCCTTCTTAAGTGAAAATCCACAAGTGACTGCCATGCTTCTGAGAGCTCTGAGCCAGCACAAGGGAAAGTGCCTTTGCCTACTTCGGGGAAAGCAAATGCTCTTTCTCAAAGGGGATGGCTGACCATTTAATACTTCATGTAGTCGTTAAGCCAAGGAACTTTAAAAAAAAAAAGTTTTACTGCAAGTCTGTTAAAGAATGAACAAGTTCTAGTAATAAAAGTTAGCTATAGTCCCAGGCAGTGCGTGCCTCACCTTCGTGCTTTAGGCGGGGGTACTTGTGAAGGAGGAGGAGGGAAGAAAGAAAAGGAACACTGTATTTTCTGTTCAGCACTGCATATAAACTTCCCAACACGGCCTAGGAATGTTCAAAAGCTTTCTGATCTTTTTTACAGCCTGACATCATATTCCTCTACAGTGACATCATGGCGTTTAAGGGTAGGAATCCAATAACACTAGTACGTTAGAATGCTCCCAACCCATCAAAAATCTGGCAATTGTTACATTTCCTTAATGACCTCTAGTTCTCCAAAGTTTTCTTTGAGTTTTGAAGATTTGAACCCTGATTCCCAGATAAGTTTCTATGTGTTTACAAACTGTGAGGCCAACCCTGTGAGTAGCACCTTATAAAAGAGGCCTGGCTGGGAAGGTGGCTTTACTGGAGGGAGGGTGGATGGGGAGTTAGGAAAGAGACAAAACAGTCTGGGTTCAAGCACGAGTGCTTTTTTTTTTTTTTTCTTTTTCCTTCAGGTCCAGCAATTTGCACCTCCTTCCCTATTCCCTTTGGGTCTACTCGAACCAATAATTTTCACCACGAGTCCCCAAAAGATATTAAAATCCAACCTCTCTCATGACGTATCAGGAGTTCATGCTACTGGGCTGACTTCCCAGAGACAAAGGCAGGACCCCTTTGTTTCTGATGCACCAATCGCACACATGGAGACTGTGCTGCAGGGTCTCAGGCAGGCAGACTAGACGTGACTACCCAACACCTCTTCACCAGACAGGCAAGTGGCACGGGACGTACGACTGGCGCGTTGACGTCTTGCTCACTTGGCTCTGGCTGGCGCAGCCCTCACACTGTCTGTGGCAAACTACCCACATATCCGTTTTGTTTTTATGTTTGTTTTTATTTAATTTTTATTTTCAAATCCACCATGGACCTCTGGACCTCTGTGTATCCTACTTAGCATGACCGGTACATAGACTTACCACGTACAGTACCCTACCTGAGGTCAACAACATCTGAACGGGTCTGTTCTTCAGAGGAAGGGGGGCAATGCTCATATGCCTGGATGTCGTGGTGATGTCAAACTGCTATAAAAGTTTCTAAGCATGTACTTTCAATTTCCGTACTTACCTTGCTGTGGAACATTTCCAAGCAGTTTCCCATTGGCGCCCGGCCACCGCACTCTGAGTTCGCACTGCACTAGAACAGGCCTGTGGGCCAATTCCCACCCAGCACCTGTTTTTGTAAATAACGTTTAGTCAGACCTTATGAGTTGTCTACAGACCCCAGTACCACGGCAGGGTGAGCAGGGGTGGCAGAGTGTGTGGCCTGCGAGCCTAAAATATTCACTATCTGGCTTTTTTAGAAAGTTTATAGACCCCTGTTGAACTACATAGCACACCCAATAACAAAATGATGGGCTACATTCTAGCGAATTTATGCCACATACCCTCACATTACCCTTTCCCCTTTGTAAGAAGAGATGAGGTTTGATGTTTCCCACAAACTGCTTTTTCTGGACCAGACTGTTCTTTCCTAAAAGAAAGATGCTGGAAGGTGTTTGCTTTGTACCTCATCACACAGGCCTAGGGAAGACTTACTGGCACACACCAATTATCAAGAAGAAAGCTGTTCTGGGTCTCCTGTGCGCATGTGTGTGTGTGTGTTGTGTGTATGTGTGTGCGTGAATGTACCACATGGGAATGGTGTACAGAGCCATTCCCAGACCGAACCAAATCACTATGGACTTGCTGTGGGAGTAGCCAGCTAGAGCCCTCTGACCATGTTCCTAAAGAAGTCCCTTTGTTAAAGAAAGCCACTCAGGAAGAGGGAGGGGGAGGGCGGTGGAGAGGGGAGTCTGCCTTTGAGAGGCCTATATGGCTTCAATCAGAAACAGCTGTGGCCAGTTTAATGCTATCGCAGGGCTCATATAGATGTGACATCACACAGAACGAAAGCTTGGCCAAGGAGTTTTACTGGCACATACCTTAAACTCTAAGGATTTGGTTACAAATGTATATGTGGCATATGTTTTTTTTTGAATGAATTCACGACTGGGAGCCAACACCATATCGCCTTCCCTTCTAGTAACTCCGAGGGCTGTCGACAGGGTGGTGGGGCTTTTTCAAGCTTAGAATTAAAATCTTTATTAATTTCAAGCTCAGGGAAGTAAATGAATTTGCCATCATCCCAGCTTATTACATGTCTAACTCGGAAGACTTTCGCAATCAGACCAATATCCTGGCCAAGTAGGAGGAACTGAGAGACACTTTACATTCTAATTTCACACTGCAGGGTATCCCAGGTGTACTGTATAGGATTTCCTGTAATTTACCAGCCAAATAAGCAGTCTACGGGAATATGTTTGCCATACTGTACATTTGTATTAATTACCCAGCAGGATAAAGTGGTTTCTTTGTGATAGAAAGAGATGTGGATCTACAGGAAAATCATTAAACCAAACCGGGAAAAACAAACACTTTTCTGTTGTTAAGCCTTTTGGCTGGGTTCAGGATCGGGGTCTGGGAGTGTGTAACTGGTGGCATTTTTCTCAGACTCGCTCAGCTTTCCCCAGGAGGAGAGGAGCTGCCCCCGCTGACATGGGTGACCAAAGCTGAAAGTACCCCGTTGGCCACTCGGGGGGTTACGGGAAAGTACGAGGCAAGGTGCCTTCTCTCAAGTAGTGTCATCTCGTTAGAAAATGACTCAGAGATATGCACAGTTATAACAGGGGCGCAAAGGGGTCAAGGAGAAGTGGACAAGGCACTGCGCACCAGCGAAGTTCAGAGGTGGGTGGGAGAGTGCAGGAAGCAGGAGCGGCAAGAGACGACTCTGTGGATAGGGTCCCGCATGAGCAGGATCTCAGAGGAGACACGATCCGGACAGGTCTGGAGAAGGGGACCTCCAAGCTGTGAGGCACACGAGGAAAGGGAGGGTACGAGGTGATGATGAGGAGTCGGGTGTGTACAATGAGCGTTCAGGTGATAATGTGCGTTTAGAGAGGACTCGCTGTGCGCTCAGTGCCGGGACATTGAAAGGAATGAAGAGGAGGGGACTAGGAATTCAACAGCGTTTGAGTACATACTATGCATCAGGGGCTGTATGAACCAATGTAATCATTACAATTCTTTGAGGTAGGTATTATCGGTATCACCATTCTAGAGATGTGGAAACTGATGTTCACAGAGGGAAATGACAAAGTGAAAGACTCAGGCATTCAATACCACATCCCTTAACTTCTGTGGATATTGTTATGCCACCATAATGGTTAATAACCCTCTTTTCCCAGTAGAATCACACTGAGAAATGTAAACATAATGAAGATCCCATAACCTACCCCAGGAGATCCTGGTGAGGTAGCTCTGGGCAGGGCTTGGGCAATCTTCCACAGGTGTTTCTGAAGTCCAGGCAACAGTGTGGACATCCGTACTTGACAAGACTCTACCCATCCTCCACCCCTAAGATTTTTCTATCCATTCAGATGTAAGTTGATCACCAAGGTCCAGAACCTTCTCCTACTTTTCACATGTTCTTCCACTGACGACAGATTGCCATAAATGGAACAAAGAAGTTTCGGACCTCTGTTCAGGTGTACGATGGCACCTTAGCCTGGGTTTCAGGAAAAGCAGAGCCTAGAGAAACGGTGTGTGTGCTTACATATGGTTTAGGAAGTGAGAGCCCAGGAAAGGGACGTGAGGGTAAGGGAGATGAGACAGGAAAGAGCGCATTGCTGGGCTGGCCCGTGCTGGGTAGCACCTGTCTGTCACTACTTGTTCCATATTGTGGACATTATTCTAAAAGGATTCGGTATGACCATGTTGGCTGAATCTCACAACACTTGGTTAGCGGGAGGCAGGGGGAAGATTCTTTCTTGGCTTCTGCCTACCATTGGTCAAAGTTCATTCCATGGGGCATTAGGTTTCCCACAACCTTTGCAAGTTATCAGTGGTCCTGCAGCATCACCCACCTTGACATCAATGGGAGAAAAAGCCAGGGCGGGGAGGGTGCATGTAGACCTGTTCATCCCTGAAGTGGTGCTTGTGTGGCCAAAAACCTCACAAATGAGCTGAGATAAACTGAAGTGGCAGGTGAAGCTGCCCGACTCATACGTGACAAGAGTTTTTTCCTAGTTCCACCAAGTGTCCATTTTTGTTTATTTTTATCCTCAGGTGGTTGTCAAAAAACCCAGCACCTTGGCTCAAGAAGAATGAACAATAAGACCTGGGGCAAATAGCCCCCCACATCAAAATGGACCTCCCCCAGCCCTCGCAGGCCTTTCCCTGGGATATACCAGGGCCACTTTTTATCTTCAAAAGTGGATCAGGCATATGTAGTGGGATTTATTAATTAGATAGGAAATTTTCTATGGAAATCTCAAATGATGTCAAATAATAACAGTATTATGGAATTGTTTGTTTCTAACTAAAGGGACAGAAAAGCCTGGAATAATGGCTGAATGCTTTTCCTCATTATACCATTGTCCTATCTCTTCTGCTAGGTAAGGACATGTGCACTACATAAACAGAGACTGTTAACATAAAATCTATGTTATTAATATAGATTTACAGGATATTCAATGAATGACTGAATGAGTGAATGAAGGAATGAATGAACCAACCAACCCTGATTAAATATCCATAGCACAAACCAGTGGCTCAGTCTTTAGCATGCATCAGAATTACCACAAGGGTCTGGTAGAACAGAAACACCTGGAGGGCTTGTTAGAACAAAGAACACAAGTGTTTCCGAATATGGTTGATGCTACTCCCCCCTTGGAGCATATTTTGAGAACCAGAGGCATAAACTAACCTGAATCTTTCAGTTTTGGTCAAATTATTTACTAATCTGAAGATTATGGAGATATGTAGAGATTATTTATTTTTTCTGAGTTCTTTAAGTTTGACCCGAAAATCTTTTTTGGTTATGGATTTTGTCATGAGTGAGGTAGCCCCTTCCACTCAGGGTGTGGTTCCAGGACCAGCGACATAAAAATTAACTGAGAGTTTGTTGTGAATGCAAATTCTCATCCCCACCCCAGAACTACTGATTCAGAACCTGCATTTTAACAAGAAACCGTAGGTAATTTGTGTGCACATTAGAGTTTAAGAAGTACTGTAATTACCCATTTTTCCCTTAGTAAGGATAGGGATGTGTGTAATATTGGGGAGATCATGCAGTACCTCTCATTAACTCTAAACTGACCTCAGAGCATCCAGAGTAGTCCTTTTTTATTATAAATGTAAAAGTTATTTAAAATTTTGATTAGTCAATGAAACTCAGTATCACTGTATTTTCTTGTTTCAAAGTCCTATAGGGTATGGAACCAGAAAAATTCTAGGTCAAAGTTCAATTCCTATCTCTATCACATATTTTCGAGCAAAGATACTACTGCTTTTTAAACCAGAGGTTACCAAACTTGTTCTGTAAATAAACAGATAATCAATATGCTTTTGTAGGTCATACAGTCTCCATAACTACTCAACTCTGCCCTGGGTGTCAATCAATGAGTTCCAATATTTTTTTGTTGTTGTTTTTACAAAAGCAAGTAGTAGGCCAGCTGTGGTCCATAGGCCATAATTTGCAGTCCCCCATCAAAAACTCCTTGAGCTCAGTTTCCTTGTCTGTAAAATGGACTTAGAAAAACCTAGCTGGCAGGGTAGTTTCAAAGATTAACTGTAATAATGCATGCAGAAGTGTTTTATGTTAATTCCTTATTTTCTTACCATTTCTCCTAAAATTCAGGTGCAGAAAAATTCTAATTAACTGACCATTTTGATTAGACAAGTTCCGCAAGTTCTGGTTAATTATTCACTCTCTACACACAGTCTCTTGCTCCCCACTCCTCTCTCTCTCTCTCTCTCTCTCTCTCTCTCTCTCTCTCTCTCTCTCTCTCTCTCTCTCTCCCCTCTCCTCTCCTTCTCCCTCTCCCTCTCCCTCTCTCTCTCTCTCTCCAGCATATCTCTCACCGATTTGTTTGGAGGTGAATCTGATCAATGAGAGAAAAAGAGATGTGGAAAAATTATTGAATTTTTAATATGTCAGCTCAGGATCTAGGAAGACTTTCAACACTATCATATGGTGATTAAGTTGAGAAAAATGTAGCAGAGGCTACATGAAGGTAAATGTTTGCATATATACTAGCAGCTGTGACAGACCCCAGGAGATTGAAGCCTGATTAAGCTGGTGAAAACAGTGACTGAAGGTGAAAAAAAAAAAAAAGGACAGGTTGGGAGGGAGGACAGAGAAAATCTCTTCTTATGAACAAACTCTCCTCTGAGGTCGGATGCACATATGCCAATCTGACTTCATATCCTGAGACTGTGAGCAGTTGGGATGTCTAATTTGTCCAGAAGTTACTAACATGCACAAGCAGAGTTGGATCCCCGTCCATCTTATGACCAGGCAAGCTCTTTTGGGAGGTCAAGCATTTTCCATCCCACCCTGAAGATAGGACTTGGCTCAGTGAATTTCCACAAATATGATCTGAGCTTTGTCCTGGGGTTTCTTCATGCCCCTCTCACTCAAGTGTGGCTCATCTCCTTCCAAAACACACACACACACACACACACACACACACACACAAATAAACAAACAAAAAAACAAACCTAGCATGTGTGAAATCTGGTCGTGTTTCCTTAACACTCTGCACTTTCATATCCACATTTACCAAACAGGAATCATCCTGCATTTAATGTTCTGATTTTAAGCCACCATGTATTACAAACTTCAGTGCCCACCACCCCTTGCTTTTTGATCAGGGATTTTGTGTGCTTCTTTTCAAGGTCATAGAAAAATTAAACCAAAGCCCCACCTCCCTTCCCTTTTCATATCCCTGAACAGTTCTAGAGAAATTTTCTAGAGAAAATAGAGCTTAATTTCTTGGAGGTGTTTTGTTGACAAGAAAATGGAAAGCATGTGTCCCTGCTTCGCTTATTGTACTTCCAAGTAATGAAAGTATTTAAGAAGGTACAATTATGATCTTGGCAAGCACCTGGGGCTCTTGGAACTGTTTTTTCACACTGAATAAACACTGCAGATAATCTGTTTACGTTATACTGTTCTGAAAAGCTATCTACAACAAAAGGCCACAACCATTCTTTAGTTTCTTTTTCTTAAAAGGAAAAAATATATATTGCACTAATAATTTGCTGAAAATGATTTCATTGTCTCCGTTTTCACTCTAGCCAGACAAAAACAGGTTTTAGTAAAGGAGTGTATGGGTTTTATTGTTTCTGCCACTTCTAACTGAACGGTGTATTTTATTTTTGTCTAGTTACCTGGAATTCTTCTTGTTAACAATCCCTGGTGACTAAGGATCATTTGCCTGCCCTGAAAAATTAACCCTCCTTTGAATAAAGTACCCCGAATTCATTTTATCCTTTCAACCTGATTGACTTTGACTACATGGTCTTGTTAGTGACATTCAGAGGTGGTAGAGCCTCCTCCCCCCACCCCCCAAAAAAAGCATATAATCTATTTCTCTTTCAGCCAAAAAAACAAGAAGAGATGTTAATAAGCCACTGAATTGGGAAAGACTAAAAAAAAAAAAATGCATGTTTGCAGCTTGATCTGGTCATAACCTTTAAATTGTATAGATGCCATGGAGAATTATCCGCCTGATGAAGTAGAATGCATTAGAAAAGATGACACAGGATGAAAAGAATCAATGGCATGTTCATATGTTTTGCCGTGCTGTAAGATTCAGTGAGCAAGTATCACAAATGAGAAAAAAAATAAGCCCTACAACATTACATTTGAGGGAGTCTCATACTTCCACAGAGCAGTAGATGGTCAGTATCCCAGCAATTCAGAACAATGGTTATATTTCTCATTCAGTTCATTTCAGGTCTCTAATGCCTCTGTATTGCAGGAGTTGGGGTGCTCTTATCCTTTCTGGGTTATTTTTTGTGACTCCTGGTCCATATCCAATTGGGATACTAGAAACAATGGGTGAGATGAGAGAGGTCTTTCAGTTTATGTGAAAGTGGTATTATCTGTAAGTTCATTCAAATAGGTGTCAGAGACTAACCTGCTCTATCTCTCCAACTTTCTGCTCACTTTCAGGGCATCCAGAGAGGGCACAAAGGATGTCTATGAAGGATGGAAACTTTTCTTTCAAACACCACCTACCACGAAGTTCAATCCTCTCCTGCTGCCTTTTTCTCGAACACCTCAAGCAACTGTCTTTGCTCTCACTTAGATGCTACTGGCCCCCAAGTGAGAGACCATCAGGACCTTAAAACTCAGCCTCTGTTGCCCTCAGAAAATATGTGGGGGGATCAAAGTGCCACAGGGATATGTTTCTATACCAGTAAGAGCAGGAAAAATTGAATTACTTGTGATCTAGTCCATCCTTTTCAATTTGCAGGTATGTGGATCAGGGTCTTCTGAGTGGAAGTCATGCTATTAGTTAATGGCTCTGCTGGTTCCATGAGGTGTCCTCTTGCTGTACCCAACTGTCACCTCTAGTCAAGAGTGAGCATTCCCATGATGCTGCAAGCCATTTAGCTCCTGGGGTCCCTAAACCTCTTACCACTAGGTGGCAAAACCAACCCAGCAGTCCCAGTAATTCATCCCAGCTGAGCAGCCATTTCCCCCAGCTCCATCCCAGGAAGTCTCTTTCCAGTGATGTTTTGAATTAAGAAGTTGCAATAACATTCTCACAGTCCTTTTCAGCTCTGTGGGTTGGCCTCTCCGAAGGCTAAAGGAATAATTCACAGCAGCCCCCTAAACTGAGCAGCCCGGGGTCTGTTTCTCCAACAGTTAGAAAGAGAAATGACAGTCTGGTTCTACCTCTCAGCCCAACATTTCCTGCATCCGAGACCACTATCAAAGCAGAGAGAGGCAGAAGACCATTTATACCTGTGTCCTGTTCCTTTAGGGAGGTATGGGAGGGGGCAATCTGGTGTCCTTGCCTTTCATAGATAAGAGAACAATTGCAATCCAGTGTGGTTTAGAAGCATCAGTGTGAGGAAGTGGATTTTGAGGGACTATCAAGAGCGGTGATACTTTTTCATACTTGCATAGCCCCTTCTTAAGGGCCTGGTATCCTATATAATAAAGTGGTAATATGCAAATTGACCATGATGCCCTCGCATAAGATGGCCACGTCCATGTGGTCAAAAGATGGCTGCCCCCATGTGGTCACAGGTGGCCACCACAAGATGGCTGGCAGGAGAGGGCAGTTGTGGGCAATCAGGCCAACAGGGGAGGGCAGTTGGGGGCAACCAGGCCTGCAGGGGAGGGAGGGGAGTTGGGGGGGACCAGGTCTGCAGGGGAGGGCAGTTGGGGGGACCAGGCCTGCAGGGGAGGCCAGTTGGGGGGGGCCAGGTCTGCAGGAGAGGGCAGTTGGGGGAACCAGGCCTTCAGGGGAGGGCAGTTAGGGGCAATGGCTGGCAGGGGAGGGCAGTTGGGGCCATCAGGCCAGCAGGGGAGGGCTGTTGAGGGGGACCAGGCCTGCAGGAGAGGGCAGTTGGGGGCAACTGGGCTGGCAGCGGAGCAGTTATGCATCGATCAGGCTGGCAGGGGAGTGATTAGGGGGTGAGCAGGTTGGCAGGAAGAAGCAGTTAGGGGAAATCAGGCAGGCAGGCAGGCGAGTGGTTGGGAGCCATCAGTCCCAGATTGTGAGAAGGATCCCAGATTGGAGATGGTGCAGGCTGGTCTGAGGGACATCCCCGCCCAGTGCACGAATTTCATGCACCGGGCCTCTAGTACTTCTATAGTTTGAATAAGTGCATGATGACTGATGGTTCTGTTATGAATTCGTTTTCAGGACATTGGTGGGTTATGGAGGGAAGAATTTATCAGCCCATCTCACTGATAGGAAGTGAAGCAGAGAGAAAGTGGTTCTCCCAAGTTCACAACACTAGTCAACCCAGCCTTTTAATTAGAATGACACAGAGGCCACTTAACTACTCTCCTCCAGATCCCAATGTTTAAGTTAAGAACACTGTAAATTCTCCCCATACTTGATATATGTGACACATGAAATGAGAAACAAAAACAGGTGTTTTTTTTTGTTTTTTTTTAGAACCAGTGCCAACCCAATATTATTCTATGCTTGACACTGTGCTTGGGGATAAATATTTACATTTTTGTAAAAGATGTCCTAACATAGCAGTTTCATATTTGTTTTAGTTTCATATGATGACATCATGTGATATAGGAGTCTCTGAATCCTCAACTGGGTCTAAGAAACATGAAAATGTAAGAGCTATTTTTGGAAAACATTGGTCTAAGCTGTATTTGACAGTTTTCACTTGGCATAGGGACTTTCAGAGCAGAGATTCCAGATTGCACTGCAAATTATATTTATTTACTTCTATTAAGACTAATTGGGGGGAGAAGGTGCTCATGGGTAGGGCAGGAAAGTATTGTAGAGTGGAGGGAACTGTGTTTGGAGTATGACTCTGCTCTTCACTTTTCCAGCTCCCTCCCCTGTTTGGAGGCAGGTCTAAAACTCTTTCTGGTTTGAAGACAATTTTTGCACACACACATTCACACAGACAGCTTTGCTTCTATTTTTATAGCTGTAACTGAAGACTACAAGGATGCTTAAAAATTCCCCAACTTTCTCTCCTCTCTCCAGCTGCCCCCCTCCCTGAAACACCACTGAAGCAAACAGCATATGCAAACACACTGTGAACTAGGGGTCTTCCATTTCGCATGCCATGGGTTTTTCTTTTGTGACAACACTTGTTCTGATTTACTACTATAGATGTCACATCATTAAATCCCAGGGAAGAAAAAAAAATACAAAAGCTGGAAAAGATCCCAGTCATTATATGTAAAACAGAGGGGAAGAAAGCCACAGGAGGGAAAAGCCACACTCATAGTGGGGGAAGAAAAAGAGAGAGATCCAGAAACGTGTGTCATGGGACCGACTTTAATCCTGCATCTTCAGCCACTTTTAGCTGCCTCTGCCATCAACACGCCATATTTCTTCCTGGGCTCAGCCACTGGCACTTTAGACCCTCCCAGGAGTCCCATGGCCCTTCCAAGTAGTGTACAAGTGGCACAGAGAGTGTGGCAACTTCAAAACATTAAAGGGAAAAAGGAATCTCCTTCCCCACCATCATCATTTTTAAAAACGGCAATTGATGTCGCCTGAAGCGGAGGCTGGGCAACCCAATTATACCACATTTCATTCAAGTGTCAGCAATTGGAATAATAGTGCCCGGCAGTGAGGGCCCCTACGTGAAACGACACTGCCATATTATTTTGTTTTGGCCCAATGTTTTCATAAATTCAGGCTTGGAGCAGAGCCCAGTGCTGTTTTCTTTCAAGGTCTTTACTTCCCGCGTCCTTTTTCTCAGATCTTGCTGCTCAGTTCTTTTCTTTCCTTCTGCAGATCGGCCGGCCCTCTTGCCCTCTCCTCCTCAGCTGTGGCTGGCCCATGGCAGCCGTGGCTGCTCTGTTTACTGAACAACATGTGCATCGTTGGAACATTTTCCACACCCAATGGGCCAAATGTTTTATGTATTTGGCCCTGAGCAGCCTTTTGGATTCTGTTGTGAGGAGCCACTAAAATCCATGCAGCGGTTACCAGCTCACATATTACAGGCTGTTCTGTGCATTATTGCTATTTTTGTTACTGGTCACCATTCCCTGAGACTAGTGTGCACATCAGTGAACCTTAGTTAGAATGGGTCTCTCTGCTGTGCAGAGTATTTTCCCACCACGGCTTCCCCACCTTCCTTTATGGTCACTAACAGTTAAGCAGACTGTGAGTGTACCTACTCTGACATTCTCGTCAGGCCAGGGGACACTATTGGATGCAGTGTCCTCCCAACTTGGTGTGCAAAGCAGTGCTCAACTGCCATTCACTTAGTCTGCTCTTCACAACATGCCGACTGCATCCCTGATGACTCAGATGAGAAAGCGTGGTGTGGTGCCTGCATGGAAGAGCAGTCTGAAGGAAGCACTACGCTTTATTGATAGTAACGGGTCGTTCCGCATATATTGGCATCATACCTCCTGTTAGTCCTGTCAGATAAGGTTTGTCCTCTGCTCTCGCCATCTGAAGGACTTCCGGGGATGTTCTCTCTTTCTCTCTTGCTTTTGCTTTTAATGCTATGCTTACCCACCAACCCTTGTCTACATGTTCCTAGCAGGATACTACAAACCAGTGTAGAACTCATCCAGCTTTCATCCTCAATCCATGATTATTTATACAAGCCTTGGAATATTGGCCTATACATCTTAGAATGCTGACCCTGATCTCTTTTTTTACTTCCCATCTGGTTATTCCTGATTTGGCTACTCCTTTGGACACAGACACTTCTTTTTTTTTTTTTTTTAATTTCTTTATTGATTAAGGTGTCACATATTTGTCCTCATCCCCCCCTTCCCATCCCACCCCTCTCCCCACGCCTGCCCCAATCCCCTGTTGAACTTAACCGTTGGATAGGCTTATATGCATGCATACAGGTCCTTTGGTTGAACTCTCCCCCTCCCCCCACCCTCCCCCTACCCTCCCGTATCCTCCCTCTGAGGCCCGATAGTCCGATCGATGCCTCCTTGCTTCTGGTTCTGTTCTTGTTCCTCAGTCTATGTTGTTCATCATTTCCTCTAGATGAACGAGATCAAATGTCACTAGATATATACTAATAAGAACTGAATGTGAGACGAGCAATAATATTTATGCTGACAGGCAAATGAATCAATCTGTAGCGAGCTTCCCCCTGGACCAACAGTTCTTTTGAGACCCAATTTCGATGTCCAGTAGTTCCTTATGTGTACATGTCAGCACTGACCCCTCAGCTCTGGATGGTGGACAAATGGTGGTAATGGAGGTCTGACTCCCTCTGGTTTGGTCTCGGCCGATCCCAGGGGCACGGCGTCACCTGGACTAAGGGGCACGTGGCCTCACCCATACCCAAGGGGCGCGTGGTCAATTTTAGTACACTAACTAACCGATCTTTGTTCAGTCAGCCTGTAACAAACTCCAAAGAACAAAGAACAGAACCTCGCAGCAACCAGAAGTGGTTCTGATGTATGAGCAATAAATAAATTTTGATGAGGTTGGTTGTTGCATTAGCATAACCTCACCTATCCTGACAGTAAGGTAAACATGTAAGCAGATAATTTTCAATGGGCTAAGTATAAAAGTGGAAGTGGTTAATTATATATTGCGAGAAACTGGTTAGAGAAGATTTCTCAGGGCAATAGCTGAGCTGGAGTAGACAATGCAGGGTATGAATAGGAATTTGCCAGGGAAAATGTTGGCATGAGAATCCTAGCATTCTAGACCAAATGGCTATCACCAATGAAGTGGGTAAGTAGAGAGAGATGAGAGATGGTTAGGGCTTATACATCCTAGTTTTCCTAGGAGAGTCAGTGGGCTCCTGTTGTCCTGGTGTATTATTAATAGTCCTTTCTTTCACTCTCAAAGATAATCCAGTTTTTATGATAAGTTATATGCTCATACTACTTATATATCATGGTTCTAAGGCTGGCTTTTATTTCATAGATGAGGGGGAGTTGTCAGGAAAAAGATTAAGATGAGCTAAATTATAGAAGTCATCCTTTCACAGCCAAGTTTTGCAGGAACTGCTGGGTGCCTCTCAATATTCTTTTACCCTTTAGAAATAAAAATCCTGATGCTTACAGGCCCAACATTACCTGGGACACACAAGTTACCCAGCCTCCTTTACAGGTCAGTTGCGGCCATTTGACTAAGTTTTGGCCAGAGAGATGTGAGAGTATTACATGGAACTTCTGAAAAGTATCTTTGAGGAGAGAGGGTAGACACGTCATTGGATCAGAAGTGTAAGCTCATAACATTCATAATGCAAAGCCTTAACCTAGAGAAAATCTAGATCCTTGATGACTTAATGGAGCCACCATAGAAACTCTACATTGCCTCCTTTCAGACCTTTCTTACCTGGGGGACAAATAAATTTCTATTCTGTTCAGGCAACATTATTTTGAATGTCTCCGTAATATGCTGCTTACTGAATTGTGAACTGATAAGTTAACCCTTCACTGAGAGTTAGTTATTGTCAATTCATCAAGGAGGGATCAGAAACAACTATTATGGCTCAGATGCAATATCATCTTCTAATTCAACTTTATCAAGGAGTCCATATTTGGGGAGTTATTGGGCCCTCGTGAATAAAACTGGCCCTTCTCCATTTGTCTCCTTGAGTATCTTCTCTATTGACTAGAATTTGGAGGACAGGGCACTCCCTGAGGTCAGAAAACTCTCCTTAGAAACTTAGTTCTAGGATTTGGTTTTGTGTATTTTAATAATTCAACTAAAAATATATGGTATTTTTAAGTGCTTTCTCTTGGCCGTGAGTGAGACTGTTTTTTAATGGGATGGGGGTGGGTAGAGAACACAAAGTAAGGAAAGAGGGACAACAGAAGGGGAAGGCATTTACTTTGGAAGGAACAATAGCATTCTAGACCAAATGGCTATCACCAATGAATTGTTTGCCTGTGTATAGTTTCATTTCTGTCTAGGCTACTAGACTAGACTTACTGGGCAAAAGAGCAAAAGAAAGGAGTGTTCCCATCATGCAAGACTCTTCATAGGCGGAAATAAAATACACACACACATGCACACAATTTAATATATACATATTAAAGCAGCCTAAAGAAGAGCCTAATGCAGGCTAGCAGTCAATGTAAAGAAACAAAAGTGGATCTAGCCAGATTATATATTAAATAAAAGGCAATGAATAAGCACTGAGTGAAATTTTATATGTGCACATTACACCAAACCAGTCAAAGATTCTGACCCCTGGCACTGCAGAAATGATGCAGCCATCTTCTTCGTTCCGATGCTTTCAATAAAATCATTCCCAAGAGAGCGAGGGAAAAATTGTCTCTCTCAATAAAAAGTGAAACCGTCAGTATTATGAAGAAGCATACTAATAATTGGATACTGTTCTGAAGTCGCTTTCATAAAGCTTTCCTTTCGCATCCTTCCTCAGGTTTTAATATTGCCCAGCGAGTCCATGAGATCACAGGGGTTTTGTTGGAGATAGAAAGTTGTAGCGCTGATTGGTGCCCTTGTCAGGTGCAGGTCAACATCATGCATATCAACAGAGATAACTTGACGAATAATGCACTCTGAGTTTCTAAACACAGCCCACCCATAATGAATATGCTGCTCAATAGTCCCTAATGTGAATAAAGGAATAAAGCTGGTACCTGGACCCTCTTGACAGAGGGAAAAAAATGGTTCCAAGTAACAGAATCCTCCGGCTAAAGTCACATTGAGTCCACAAATCATGGGCCGTGTGCTGAAGGACTGATGGAAAGGGTGTTGTGATGGTAAAATAGGAGTTTCTGGAAGTTGAAGTCTTGTCAATGGCAATGAAACTACATAAGAATGTGGGATTGGCCCAGAATGTTAAAGGCAAAAGGAGTCTGTAACAGCATCCAGGATGAATGGAAGTTTGCAGTCACAACAATTAGTACCAGTTGACAAGGTCTTTTGGAAACACTGTGAGCAGAGGGAGTCCACATATGGTGCCTCTTTTACACCTTTCCAAAGTGGGGAGAAGAGTGGGAGGAGGAGGAGGGATGTTGACAGTAAACATTCAAGAGAAGGGAGGTGAAGAATTTTTAAAAGGAAATGAGCGAAAGGCAACTCTTCAGTTTCATGATAAGCCAAAAGGAGTGAGTGCTGTTGGTCTTGCCAGCTCTCAAGCCTCACTGTTCTCTGTGGCCCCTTGAAAGCAGCTGTGCCCGCACCTCCCTACAAGCTGTAGCAGAGATGGCGCTGCTCATTCTGTCGACTGATCAAATCACTTTCACATGTTCGCTGACTGCTACACTGAGGACTTTCTTAGTCTTCCACCTCCTCCTCCATACCTCATGGGTCAACGCTCCCATCCCCAATGCTGACCAAGACATTCATTCAAGGCAGTACTAAAAATGAACTGCGATGCTCCACTCAATTTCCAACAGATAAAGCAAATTGAAACTGATAGTCACAGTAAGGCTGAAAGAGGAGAGGGGCAGATGTAATATGTGTATGGGGATAAAGGCTATTCAACAGTAGTGCAGATGGCAGACACTGTAGACTGCCGACCAAGCAGCTATGGAAGAGCCTCTGGCTGATTTTAGCATTCACAAACTGAGTGAGCTTCTCCCTGGCAAGTATGGACCTTCTTCCAAGGATACACTCCAAAGAGTGGGGCCCATCTCAACTTGCTCCAGTTTTTCATATTTTGATAATCAAGAGGTATTCACTACCAGTAATTCCATTTAGATAGGTTAAAGAATAAGGCAGTTGTCTTAGAGACTTTGGAGGCAGAGACAAGGAGGAGGAGGAGGAAAAAGAAGAGGAGGAGGAAGAAGATGAAGAGGATGAGGAGTTATTGCTTATGAGAAGAGCTGAAATATAAACCATTTCTGTCTCTCGATCACTTTCCTTCCCTGGGAACTGTGAACAGGTGTCTTCACACATACTGAAGTGTCCACAAATAGTTTAAGTGCTACATGGAGTACTCTTTAATTTTCAAAGCCAATAGTAGATAACAGTGTCTTCAGATTTAGGATACCATGTCATTTTATTCCTTCTACTCCTGCCATATGGTCCATTTATTCCTTTTCCTTTTAGGTATCCAGGGTGTTTGTCAAAGTGGATAAGTTCTGACTTCTGAAATAATAGTGCTCGGAGGTAATAGGTCCTTGAGGGAAGGCTTTAATACATTTTTCCATTGGTACTAGAGAGCTGAATCTAATAACCGCTGAGTAAAGAGGAAGGGTGCACTAGCTTCACACGGTCTCCACCTTTTGAAAGGTGCACTTACTCTTGCTGAGAAAGACCTGAACAGGCTCCAACGCTCAAACTTCATTCCGTGGTCTTTACTCTTCCTTATCAGACCTCAGACAATCCAACCAAGAAAACCACCTTTTTTCTTAACCTGATCAGAAGACTAAGTCATCCACGTTGGTGAAAAACACGCACAAAGTGAATGGTGGGAGGAGCACAAGGCACATTATAATATTCACCTGTTACCCGAAAAGAGCCGTGGATGTTCCCAGTGAGGAGGGGTTGGAGTGGAGTATTTTCTCCGAACACAGTATATTCACCTCTGGTCATCTCCACCAGAAATAACTGAAATAGAGAGGGTGCGTTGTCAAATACAACCTTAAAGACAAATAGAGCAGCTGAGAACATTCTTACACAGCTGTTCCCACGTGGGTTATGAGGGGGCTGTTTGGAACCTGGAGAAAAAGCTTTTCCTGTGTTTTTCAAGGTGGCTGCAGCTAGTCCTCCCTCAGACTCTGCAGAGGGCTGCGTGGACTCAATCTTCTCCTCTGTAAGGCAAGGCACTGAGGCAAGGGCAGTATTTCCGAAGATACGTACCTCAGAGTAGCATTCCTACCCGATGCTTAGAGAAAAGGGGGTGAAAAGATTAGAGGACCAGCCGGGAAATCAGAGACCTTCCTCTGCTGTGTAACAAAGCCAAACAATTTAGGTAAGTCGCTGAAACTTCAGGCTTTGGCTTCTTCTTCTGAAAACGAAGTTGGGAGATGAAAATTGAACATTAATTTCTCTATGGCCCCTTCATCTTTAGATTTAAATGATTCTAAAATGTCATTATTGTCTTCATATAAACAAGGTTTTTTTTCTATGTCCCTGGTTGAGAGTAAAATGTTCTTTTTTCCAAGATAGATTGGGACCCTCGGTGTATATGTTTGCTGTTTAAATTTTTCTCACCAAGAAAACCTGAGCCTAGACATTCAGGGAATATGTAGGCAGGAACTGGGTCATTTCAGGAATAGCAAAACCACCGTGTTTCTTACTATAAAATGGAAAGTGGCAAGTATACTAATTTTGAGAAATGTTTTAGTTCCTACTGTGCTCAAGGCTCTGAGTTCTGATAATGCAGTTTTACATTTTCAAAGCACTTCAGATGATTTTAAATAATGCCAACATGGCTTATATGATAGGATCCCCCAGAGAAGTTCTGTAAGAGGACCCAGTATTATGATTCTGATTTTAGCCGTGAGGAACTGAAACCTGGGCCCCCAAGGCAACTCTCCCAGTGACCTCGTCAGGACTGGACTCCAGGCCACCTGGTGGAAATCCTCTGCGCTTTCACTCTGCCCCCCTATTCAGATAACCAGGAGATGCGTTTCTGGGATTGGAGAGTTTACAGAATGATGGCTTATCTTCAAGCTTCTTTTGGGCCAACCAGTCTTTTCTATTTCTTTTGTTGTTGCTTTGTATGTTTTTTAATTAATTTGTTTTGTTTTTCTAAATAGACCCACTTGAACAGAGCATTTAAATTATTCGAAATGGCTTAATTCAACCCTAATTTCCTTTAATACCTAAGGATCAAAAAAACTTGGAAGGAGGGGGGCTTGGAAAATGGAAGGCAGAGATTCCATAGGTCGGAGGGAGGCTGGGGCAGGAGCTCACCATGTTAGCACTGACACAGGAACCGAACTCATGAATCTGATAAATATCACAGCCAGCCAAAGAATCAGAGGAAGGGTCAGCTCACCCTGGGGTCACAGAAACCCAGAGATAGAGGCTCTCCAAAGACACAGGAAGTTGACAGTGAAGCCAAAGGAAACAGCTGAGACTCCTGCCTGGCACCCTTGCTGCTTAACACAGAACCCCAACTTCATTTCCTGAAATGTCTTGCTTTCTTTTAAAAAACACACTGGGCCTTTAAAAAATGAAAATAAACCTCTTCCCTCTAGGCAGGTGTGCGTGGGGCGGCTTTTGGAGGCAGCTGTGCCCTATTCCCCATCTCCCCACAAACTCAGTCATTTAACAAGGATGAGAGGGCATGATCCCAAAGGCTTTCCAGCCTCCTGTCCAAGGAGAGTTCCCAGCTAGCCTAATCACTCTGGCAACCGCACACCTGAGCATGTCCCCCTCCGCACAAAGCAGAAGAGAGACTGGGAAGCCAGCTCTGTTGGACAAATAGTATCTCCGGCTAGAAACAGCTAGTAGATGCTCTCTATTTAAGAGGCCTTAACAAGCAAGTTGGGGAAATCTCTCTGCGAAGGTTCAAATGTGACTTGGCCACTGCTTTGAAGTAGCTAAATCAATTGAGTCTGTTCTCCATCAAATTCTTTTTTTTAAATACTAATAATAAAATTTGAAAATTATGATAATTATGTGTTCTGTACCCTGGATAGGGGCAGACGACAGAGAGGCATATTTTCTAATGTAATTAAGGCTTTCAGCTGATCCCTCCCCACTGCAATTGTTATTTCAAAAGTGAATTAATAAATCATGTCCAGCCTGCTCAGAATAAAAATTTGTCTGGAGTATTCTTGTTGCAACCTGCAAACTCTGATTCCGAGCAGGAAGAGAAAGGCTGGGTGGAACTTCTATTAGATTGGCTTGTGCTGAGTCCCAACCTGGGATACACTTTTGGGGAGGTTTCAACAGAGACATCTGGAACCATTTCTAAGCTTTATTGCAAACGATATGCAAATCTTCTTTCCCCTATGTTCACTGACGGTTCCCTATGCTAAACTCCAAGCAATTAATGCTGACTCCTGCATACCCCGGGGACTCAGCTCTCCTGTGGTTTGCACAGAGCACTTTAGCTATCATGATGAATTAGTGTAAGGCCTGGTAATGCACCTTTGAGTATGTGAGGCCTTTTAAGGCTCTCCGAGGTCAAGCCCGTGGCTATATAAAGTATTTTCCCTTGGCAGACCAGAGACTCAGAGCTTTACGATTGTATTTCTATTCATCACAGGTTCCAGATTCCAAATGTCCAAACTCCCCATTCTGCTTCTCTAGACAGCGTATGTTTCAGGCCAGTGTTGACTCAAGGTAAATATTTACCAGGAAGGCCGGGCAGGAGCACTTAGCACGCTTGGAGAAAGAGGTATGGTTTCAGAAAAGGGGTATGGTTTCTCTTTTTGTCCAAGCACAGAGTGGGTGTAAAACACAGGGCAGGGTACTTCCCTGGAGTTGGGTGGGTTCTCGTTTGGGAGACTGGACACATGACCCAGAGGCCGGGCTGGTCAATGTCACTTACACAAGTAGGTGATGGAATGAGGAGACCCTGGAGGTGGAGCCACAAGGCCTGGTCCCCAGGAATAATGCCACACTAGCTGTTTGGCCATATGCAAATGTTTACTTCTTTTGGATATTAATCCCCATTGCTAATAGGAGAGAATTGCAGGACTATTTTTGTCGGTCTCTTCTAAGTATAATACTTGGTGGCTCTATTTTCCTCAGCGGAATACTTTTGCTAGTCTGTGATTTGCATTTGGTATAGAGAAATGCATTGAGATGATAAGACGCGCCATTGAGATGATAAGACGCACCACATTCTGCCCCCCTTTATCTTCTCATCTCTTCCAGTAGCTCTCTCACTAATGCCCTCTTCTTAACCAATTGAATCTTCCTATCCATAAAATGGGATGATAGTAGAGCTTCCCTTGTAGAGTGGGTATGGGGATTAAATGAACAGATGCACACGAAGTACATGATAAGTATTCAGAAAGTGTTAGCTATTAATAGTATCTAAAGATTTAGCACTCCCGGGGGCCTGCCCTACACATTCCTGCCTCTGTATTTCTGCTCATTATGAGAGTTTCCCATGGCTGCTTACCTCACACTGAGTAGCTCAAACAATGGAAATGTATTGTCTCACAGTTCTGGAGCCTGGAAGTCTGAGATCGTGGTATTGGGAGGGCCGTGCTCCCTTTGAAAGTGCTAGGAAAAGATGCTTCAGGCCTCTCGCTCACTTCGGGTAGGGTAGTTCCTTAGCTCATGCCAGCATAACTCCAGTCTCTACAGTGTTCTCCCTGTGCATGTATGTGTATTCAACCTTCCCCATTTTATAAAGACACCAGTCATATTGGATTAAGGGCATGTTCTAATCCAGTATAACGTCATCTAAACTAGTTACATCTATATCAATCTATTTCCAAACAAGGTCTCATTCTGAGGTACTGAGGGTTAGGACTTCAACATATGAAGTGTGGGAGGACACAGTTCAATTTTAACCAAACACTTCTCCTAATCTTCTTCAACTTCTAAACTCATACTGTTTCTTTAAGACACTGGTTACCTTCTTAAGACCTTTCAACCCTTGCTCATCTGGACTCAAAGGGTTTATTCCTTCTTCAGAATACTAGTAGGACTCATTGTTTTGCATCTCTTGTTTGATACTTACTTTTAATTATTTTTATGTAGTTGACTGTCTTTATTTTGCATGTGTTTTATACCTTGAAATAGAAGAGAACACTATCTACAGTTGTATCTTCCCAAGCTTCTAGAACATTTCATTGCACAGAGTAGAAACTTTATAACTATTTCACATTAAGATAACAAATAGTTGGTGAAACCTTCTGGGTAGGGTGAGGTATATGAGACTACTATCTTTGCAACTTTTCCATAAATCTAAAATATTATGAATTTAAAATGTCATATAGACTCAGGCCCTGGTCAATGTGGATCAGTTGGTTGGAGCATCGTTCCATGCACCAAAGGGTGGTGGGTTCGATTCCCAATCAGGGCACATGGGTTGGGCTCAATCCCCAGTAGGGGGTGCACAGGAAGCAGCTGATCAATAATTCTCTCTTATCATTGATGTTTCTATCCCTCTCTCCTCTCCCTTCTTCTCTCTGAAATCAATAAAAACATTTTTTTTTTAAAAAGAATATAAACTCAGAATGTTACTCCATAAAACTGCATCTCTATGTATCTGTCTATCTATATATCACCTGCCATTTGTGTGTATGTGTCTAATGCTATATAGCATGATGACGTTCACATATTAAAAATAATTATTTCAGGGTTGAAAACAAAAAGATGACTACTAGTTGAAGAAAACATCCAGAACAAAGTCACTGCAAATTTCACATAAGTCTAATGAGATTTTTATCCTTCCTAACTATTCTACGTACATAGTAACCTATGAAAAGTTCTGACCAAGATTATTGTGAAGATGTGCAATCATACCTTGTTTATAGACATGTTTTTCCTCCAAGTGGCCTCTTGAATTCAAACTGTAGACTCAGTACTACTACTAAGTTCTTGGTTGAACCCTCACTGCATGAGCCTGGAAATGAACACAGACCCTAATTGTTTAAGGGAAGCTTCCATATAGGAAAGAAGCTTCAAGAAGCATTAGTTCCACATCCTGGAACTCAGCATCAAGTCTCTCTTGTGTCAAGTATGCTCCTCACTTTGTGCTGATAATTAGGCATTGTATTCTAAGAGTCAGTCATCTGAGCCCCCCAACTATGGTGGCTTCTCAGTCTAGAAGTCTGGGGAACCACACATAAATGGTCTCTGTGGGCCTGGGGCTTGTTCTTGCTTTAACTGCATACCCTCTGCTTTGTCACAGGACTGACATTTTACGTTATCCAAATGGTTACTCTTTGCTCCTGCTGAGGTACTTGCCTGATACCAACTTGCTGCCTCTGGTCCTAGATTTCAGGACATTAATCTTTCTGATAATTTCTTTTAATTGGGTTTTACCCAACTCTTAGAACAACCCAGGCACCTCCTACCTGGACTTCTTATTCTACCAGCGCCTCCTCTCAGAAGACTCCTTCGTACTTTGTAATTCTCTCAAACAATTAGAGTCTGTTTTCATATCCAGGCTCATGAATCTGTGCAATTTAACCATGTCACTCTCAAGCTGGTACTAAGGAATGGCCCAAGGAAGTTCCAGGACCCCCAACTGCAAAACACAAATCTGATGAGATTATCTACCTTTTAATGAAGACCTATCCTTTGTTGGCCCAAAATACATTATGTTTACATTATAATCATAAAAAAAAATTATTGGTTCTTTAAAATTAGTACTTGTTGACAAAATAATAAGCGTGGGTTGAAAAGCAAAGTGCCTTAGAGCAAATTCGATGACTCTTAATGTTGACCAGATCTCTGAGCTTGAGAAGGCCACAGACACTGAGTCATAGGGATTTTATTGAAGTAACACAGGATAAGATGCTGCAAGTGCAACGTGCTAACATCGCCCTGCCTGGCCATAATATAGGTATGGGACATGAGGCAGTTGGGCAGCTACCATCCTCTTGTTTGTGTCTAACTTAAATTGGAATTAAATGCTAAACAGACTTAGGGAGAAAAGCCCAGCTTCCTCATACGCATGTTCACAGGTGGTATTGGTTGGGCACCACTGTTTACTGAGAAAACCTTGACACCAAATCAGCCTGATGCTTAGTTCTAATGTCTCAATCCTTAGAGCATCAAAGCTGCAAAAATGAAGCCAGGTGAGAGCAGGCTGACCATCCTTAATAGAGATAGCTAACAAAAATCATAAAACAGGAGTAGCATTCACCAATGGATTGTCAGCCACCCAAAGCAACCTAATGAAGTGTTTTACTTTAAAATTTGGCTTTAAATTAACAGGTTTTTTCCTAAATACTTTGTCTAATATAGATGTAGGTTTAGAGATAGGGAAAAAGAGATAGATATATAGATAATTATATATTGGACAAAGTATTTAGATAAACTCTATAGGTACATAGGTACATAGAGAGATATATATTGATACTTAGAAAAAATACTGGCCCTTTTATACTCTTAAAAACAATCTGCACTAAAAATTTATGCAAGAGGTACCTGCTCTCTCATAGGGCAACATCATTAAATGGTATTTCTCTCAACTCTAGAGAGATTGGAGGCAGAGTTGAAAATCCAGTGAGGATGGGGCCAGTCCAATCAGACATGCAGGGGAATGCATGATAATCTGCAGTCCCATGGGGGACCACCGTTCTACCCCAACACAGGGAGGAATAACCAAGCCACATCGCCTTCATGCTGACATAGTGGAGCCTTTCTGGTGTAGTCAAAGGAGATAGAGGCATAAGAAAACCTCAGGGCAAGCCAAGACCTTAGGGAGAAGTTAGATGAGAACAGGTGAGAGACAATGAATAAGCACTGGCTTTAATTTATAACAAAAGCAGGATGGAAGGAAAATGGAAAATATCAGTAGGCTCCTTCAATTATGTTTATGACTTTCTTCCTTTGTTTTTTGAAGTTGATTGATTGAAAACTCCTCTGAGCCATTTAACAAAGCATTAGTTACATTAAGCTTGGGAAAAATACCAAAGAGAATAGCACTTTGATTCCACTAATAACCTCTTACCTTATTAAAGCAGAAATTTAATAAGGATCTAATTACCTCTTGCCAGACTTCTGGCTTCCTCGTGTTTTGCTTTCTGCCCTGTGTAAAGTGTGTCCTGACACTGAAGCAAGATGTTTCTACCTGTATTAATGTAGATGAGTTTTAGTTGCATGATCAGGAAATGAAAAACAACAGATAAAATTTTTATTTTCCACCAAGATGTGAAAGATCTAAGTTTATTTCTATCCCACACAGCATTCAAGGCTGGTGTGGGGTTGCTGCTCCATGAGGTCATCTAGAACCAGAATGGCACTCTGTGCATCAGAAGCCCCAGGTTCCTTCTCCGTTCTCACTTTACCATGTCTAGGATGTTACTCTTATTCCCAGTCCAAGAAGACTTACTACCACATCACACCTCAATCAGCAGGAAGGCACTAAAGGGGAAAAAGGCGCATATCTCTTTTCTGTAAGGGCATGTCTTAGAAATTGTATGCTTTGCTTTCCCTAATGTACAATTGGTCAACATTTAGTCACCTGGCCACATCTCCTTGCAAAGGAAACCATATGGCCAGCTTAAAATCTGGAGGATCCTCTTTATCTTCAGTTTCCTGTAGTTTAATTATGATGTACCTCTGCATAGTTTTTCTTCATATTTATCCTGCTTGGGATTTTCTAAGCTTCTTCATTCTAATTTTATTTTATTTTTTTGCCAAACTTTAGAAGTTTTCACCTATTATTTCTTTAAATAGTTTTTTTTTTTTTTTTTTTTTTTTTTTTTTTTTTTAGCTAATTCATTCCCTCCTGGGACTCCCAAGTACATGTATCTTTGGCCTTTTGTAATTATACTACCTGCCTCTGAGACTGCTTAGTTTTTAAATCTTTTATTTTCTCTGTTCTTCAGATGAAATAATTTCTATTGACCTGTCTACAAGTTCAGTTCCCCTTAGTTGCCTTCATTGTTCTATTAAGTCGACCCAGTTACATTTTCATTTCATATATTATAGTTTTTCATTTCTAGAATTTCTACTGAATTTCTTTCATAGTTTTTATATCTCTGCTGAGCTATCCTATCTTTATAGTAATTACAAGCATATTGTCTTCTATGTCATTGTGCATGATTATGATTGTCTGTTCCAGCATCAAAGGGCTGGTGTCCATAGATTGTCTTTTACCTAGAGTGAGTAATATTTTCCTGGTTCTTTGCATGTCAAATAATTTTGAAGTATATTCCAGACACTGTAAATATTTTTATGAAGACATTAATTCCGTTATGTACCTTCAGAAAGGTAATATATTTTTGTTTTCAAAGGCAATTACTAGTAAATTGGTCAAATTCAAACCAAAAATTCTTTCTGTTAGGCTATAGGTCAAATCCCAGTATGGTGCTTTAATATTTAACTGGACTCTATTCTGCCTATGCATGATTACAGTAAAGCCAAAGACTTGGGCAGAGTTTGTCCACAAAAATCAGAGTTCCTTCTCTTTGTCTCTTTTGTTTCTGAGTTGGACAATTACTTGCTAGTTTCTGCATGTATCTCAAATGCTTTCCTCTGTTTCTTTATGTCAGAAAACATGTACATTTCCTTTTTCTTTTTTAAAAATAAATCTTTATTGTTCAGATTATTACAGGTGTTCCTCTCCCCCCGCCCCATAGCTCCCCTCCACCTGATTCCCCACCCCACCCCATGCCCTTTCCCCCCACCACTGTCTTCATCCATAGGTGTAAGATTTTTGTCCAATCTCTTCCTGCACTCCTCAGGCTCCCTTCCCCCTAATAATTGTCTGTCCCCTCCCTTTCTATGTCCCTGATTCTATTATATTCACCAGTCCATTCTGTTCTTCAGATTTTTTATTCACTTGATTTTTAGATTCACTTGTTGGTAGGTATGTATTTGATGTCTTTTTGTTGTTCATAATTTTTACGTTTACCTTTTTTTCTTCTTCCTCCTCTTCTTAAAGAATACCCTTCAGCATTTCATGTAATCCTGGTTTGGTGGTGATGAACTCCTTTAGCTTTTTTTTGTCTGTGAAGCTCTTAGTCTGACCTTCAATTCTGAATGATAGCTTTGCTGGGTAGAGTAATCTTGGTTGTAGGTTCTTGCTGTTCATCACTTTGAATATTTCTTGCCACTCCCATCTGGCCTGCATAGTTTCTGTTGAGAAATCAGCTGACAGTCGTATGGGTACTCCCTTGTAGGTAACTGTTTTTCTCTTGCTGCTTTCAAGATTCTCTCTTTGTCTTTTGCCCTTGGCATTTTAATTATGATGTGATTTGGTGTGTTCCTCTTTGGATTCCTCTTGTTTGGGGTTCTGTGCACTTCCTGAACTTGTAAGTCTATTTCTTTCACCAGGTGGGGAAGTTTTCTGTCATTATTTCTTCAAATAGGTTTTCAGTATCTTGCTCTCTCTCTTCTTCTGGCACCCCAAAAATTCGGATGTTGGTACGCTAAAAGCCGTCCCAGAGGCTCCTTATGCTATCCTCAAACTTTTGGATTCTTCTTTCTTTCTGCCTCTCTGGTTGGGTGTTTTTTGCTTCCTCATATTTCAGATCTTTGGTTTGACTCTTCGGGTACCGTGATCTACAGTTGAGTTTCTGTATATTCTTTATTTCAGACAGTGTATGCATAATTTCTGACTGGTCCTTTTCCATTTTTTTGGTATTCTCATTAAGATCCTTGAAGGTCTCTTCAACTTTCTCAGCGGTTTTTAGAAGATTCTTGAGTAACCTTATAAATGTGGTTCTGAATACTGTGTCGTCCATTAGTTTACTTTCCTCTATCTCTTCTATTCGTGACATACTTCGGTGTCTCCGCATTTTGGCTGCCTCCCTGTGTTGATGGAGTGGCTTTGTGTGGTCAGTGACCTATAGGGGCCAGTAGCTCAGCTTCCCCAATCACCCTAGGTAGTAGCTCTTGGTACACCCCTTTGTGGGCTGAGTGGAAAGTCTTGGTGTAGTTAAAAGCCTTGATTGCTGTTGGTACACTGGGAGGAATTGACCTCCAGGCCAATTGGCTGTGAGGACCTGCTGTGTCTATAATGGAAGCACTGCTGCGCTGGAGACATGCTTGTGGTACAGGGCTTGTTTGAGTGGGGCTTTGGTGCTCACTGAGTCTGCCTCCTGAGTATGTCACTTATGGATGTGAGGAGTTGAATGTGTCACTTATGGATGTGCCTCACACTGACCATTAGGTGCATTTGCTTCTGAATCTCCAATGGGGTGCAGTTCAGCTGCTGTCTGAGGCTATGCTGCAGGAGCTACAGGGAGAACTGCCGTCCTCTCCTCCCTGCTTGGAGCTTGGAGTCCTTGGAGCTGTCTGTACTGGGTTGCAAGTTTACTAGTTTAAACTGCAATAGAGAAGGCCATTCGTATGCAAAAGCCGCTGCTAGGAGCTTGGGTGTGTTTGTAGATTGTGCGGGGCGGAGTCTCAGGGCGTCACTAGGCTAGGGCGTGGCAAACAGCAATGACTGGCAGTGAGCCACCTCTAACCGCTTCCCCGCGCCTCCTACCGCGTCCTCGCCATCTCGCGCCCTGGCGCAGCCAACAATTCTACCTCCACGCAGCTCTGCCAGTGAGCCACCCTCACTCCGACCCAATGGCAGACAGCCCAGTCTCTCCCCAGAAACTAGATTTCAGAGAGATTGGGGGCTTGTCTCTCTTTGGATTGAAGAAAGCAATGCCCGCCTCCAGCTGGGCTCCGCCGCCAGCTCATATCACCCATGCGCTCCCCTGTACCTCAGTTTTTCAGCATTTGTGCCCTGATTGCGCCCGTCTCTTTCGGTCTAGTTGTAGAGGTTCCGCTCAGCCAGCTTTCCCATAGTTCTGGGTGATAGACGTTCTGTCCCTTAGTTGTAGTTTTGGAAATTGTTGTGGACAGCAGCAGCCCAGATGTTCATCTATGCCGCCATCTTGGATCTCCAAAGATGTACGTTTTCTATCAGAGTTTTAAGTGCCTTACTTGGTGCCAACTGTGGCTTGAAATCAACCTGCCATTCTATTTTTTATAGTGTCAACTTCCTCCAGAATCCACCTGCTCTGTTCAGCCGCCAGTGCTGATGAGCCATTGTCTGAGTATTTTGTCCATAGTTTATAGTCATTATCTGAGAGAGGATTACTAGAAGCCAGTAGATGCTTACTCAGCCATACCAAAAATGGAAACAAATCTGAAGGCTTGATCGAAAGGAAAATGAACATATTTACTGGGGGATCACTAGCAGTCTTGACCTACAGTGGCCTTCCGTACACTTGTGTTTCTCCTATGGGATAGTTGTATATTTGTATCCCACTCATTATTCCAAAGAAATGAACCACTGAGTACTCTTTTTAATATATATATTATAGAAACAAACAATATATATATATATATATATATATATATATATATATATATATATATATTTCAGAGAGGAAGGGAGAGGGAGAGAGATAGAAACATCAATGATGAGAGAATCATTGATTGGCTGCCTCCTGCACACCCCCCCACTGGGGATTGAACCTGCAACTTGGACATGTGCCCTTGACCAGAATCAAACCCAGGACCCCTCAGTCCACAGGCTCACACTCTATCCACTGAGCCAAACCAGCTAGGGCTACTGATTACTCTTTGATGAGGCACAAAGTCTTGCTTTGTGATACATGTGTTTCCTAAATTTAGTATAAAAAACTAATTATTTCTTCAATAAAAACTTTAAGAGTTTTATCTTGCATATTGCAGTAAGATAAAGTAGGAAGTGCAGTTTCTTTCTATATGTACAATGGCTATTTAGATAGAACATACTAGCTGATGATCATAGCCTCAGAGCAATAAGCCTTTCTACCTGTGACCAACCCTAAGCATAATCAGAGATTAAAGACCAAGACCCTTGTTGTTGGTAACATTAGAATGATATAGATAAACTAAGAGCAAATATTGATTCTTTCACCTAATGGCATATTGTTAATAGTTGTACATCAAATGATTAGCCACAGAATGATCTTCTAAATCCAGATCCTTAGAGAAATCTGAGAGGCAGCAATAGAGACCACACTTTATACACTAAGATGCTCTGAATACTATGGTTTTATACAGTATTTAAACTAGGACATTTGATTATTAGAAGGCTTAGGGGTCTGAGGAGCATAATTACTTCCAACCACATGATTGGGGAGATGGGTAGGTGAAAGACAGGGAGAAAATTATAGTGGTTTTCTTGCTCATACAACCAACCATTCATTTGTTTACACATTTATTTATGCATTCAGTCATTCATTATTAACTCATTATTATATCCATTCATTTCCTCAAAATACGAGATGAATATAGCATCATCCTTTCCTTAAGATGTTTACAGAATATTAGAAAAGTGAAGCTTGATGATTTTTGTGTGATTTTTCTCAAGTTTCAGTACCTATAGCTAGAGCCAAGATGCTTGTCCTATGAAGCCTTTAGAAAGTATGATGTAGATAGCTATCTTTTAAATTGGAAAGATGTTATTAACACACAGTTAAACAAAAATTCACATAACAGTAGATTTTCTATCTGGCTGAATTGAATTTTCTTTTACTTTGCTCATCTGCATTTTTGACAATTAACATTTTTAAGCATTACTTTATTTTATTTTTTTAAAAAAGAAGGCATCTTTATTCAAGAGAAAGTCATAATTTCATGCTTCAACACATATATTTTAAATGCATAAATAAATAGAAAGAAAATTTCAACATTTTCATAAAGATAAGGCATGTCACCCATAGAAAATAACAGACTTTTATTTTTTACAACAAGCTTTACCAGCAATAGTAGAGGCCAGAAGATAGTGAATTCTTATTTTTAATGAATTGACAGAAGTTAACTGTTAACCCTAAAATTTTATGCCTAGCAATATTATCTTTTAAAAATAAGGACAAAATAAAGACAATTTTACTTATACAAAAATTAAGATTGCTTTTTCCTACACACAGATCCTTATTAACAGAATAAGTAAATATGTACTTCTGCTATAAAATAAACTATTAGAAAGGTTTAGAGAGAAAAACTAAACAGTGAAGAGAACAGAAATTGATTTGTTATTGGATAACCTAAGTCGATATTGATTGCTTTAATAAACCCTTGTTTTTAGGTTAATAAAAGTGAAATTATGACTATAGATAATAAAATCAAGATAAATGAGATTTTTAATAAGTAACTAAATTGTGCTAAAATTATTTTAGTATTTAGGATAAAATTTTTAAACATGAATTGTTGTAGATAGATTTTTAAATATTATAGTCACTTAAATGTTTATAAATTAGTCACTCATTAAATAAGTTGAAAGTCAATGCATATAATCCAAATCATAGGAAAATTTATATGATGAAGGTTGAAGAAAAATATTTTAAAATTTATTCAGTCTACAATATGAAAAGGAAAAGGATGATAAAACGCAAACACAATATATGATGACATGTCAATGGCATGTATAATACACAGTAAATATATAAACTCCTACATTAAAATATAGAGATTATCAGAATAGGTTAAAGAGATGAAATTATATGTTACTTGAAAGAGATCTCTGAAAGCAAGGCCATTGCAAGTCCAAAGATGAAGGGGAGAAAAAAAGATACACAATGTAAACACCAAAAAGAAGGTGGTAGCAATATCAATACAAGACAAAATAAAATTTAAAAGGAAAAAAAAAAAGCCCTAATAGGTTAAGAAGACTGTGTGTTAATAATGAGTGATCCACCCAAAAGATCCAGCAACCATGAAGCCTCTTTACCTAACAGCATATCTAAGAACTCTGCAATAGAAGAAATATACCACAATTGCAAACACACAGTACAATGACTTTCTTCCAGCCAGACTCATGGCCAGAGCTCGAAGGTTCCAGACCTGGGAACCAGCGTGCAGCTACCTTCAATCTGTAGCTAGTATGGATCCTGGGGTTGGAAGGAGAGAAGATGTTTTCTGCCTGATCCTTGTGGGTAGAATCTACTCTCCAATACAGGATAGGTATAAGCTGAGACAGTAAAAAGAAGAAGGAGAAAAGTCAGGGGTGGGGGTGGGGAGGGAGGAGAAAAGGGGACATGAACGATACCAGTAGATGAAAACAAACTTCCATGAAGGTTCTTAAACATGCTGTTCTAATCCCATGCTAATGCTTCCTGCCATCTAGGTGAATTTATTCCTGCTGAGGAGAACAGCTGATGGCTGGGTGATGTCTGGCTGGGTGATATCTGGCTGGAAAAGCAAGAAATATTTAATCAGGACATCCTTGATACTGGTTACAATTCAGGAAACTCTTGACCTTACTAGATATTTATTTCCATTTCTTTGCCCCTCTCACCACCTGAGCTGCACTCAGTCAACAGTGTCTTTGGAACACAGGCTCTGAGGCATTAGCCAAGGACTGCCATCTTTGGTGACACTCATGCAGAATGTATGATTGGCCTTCTTACATTGAAGTTTAAGGCCCCTTCTAAAGCAACACTGCCCAGAGCAATGTCAGAGTCCCTTCAAGTTGTCTTTATAAACAATCACATCAGAGAAAAATAGACAACTCCGCTGGAAATGAAATCAAAGCTGACCTGGAACATGGATATGGACTTGGAAGGTCAAGTTGATAAAGCCAGCAGATGAGTTAGGTTTCTGGAGAACATGGGTGGGTATCACTGTGTTTGGAGGACTCAGAATGTATATTCATAAAAATAGCTCTTTATAACCACCTGGAGAAGTCCAGGCATGCCAATATATGCCATGGTAAACTCCAGAAATTATTCAAAAGATACTGGAGTAACATCACTACAGAGAAGTGAGTCCACAGACATTTGGAGGGGCCTGATAGACCATTCTAGAAAGGAAAAGAACTTCAGCAAATGCTTCACTTTACAGATAAGGAAACAGAAGCTCAGAGATTAAGTGACTTGTTCAAAAACCCTCCTGGTGTTTTGTCAGTAATAGACAGAGGACTAGAACTCTCAGACCAAGGCTCTTTTCTAAATGACTGATGGAATCTCCTAACCAACAGGAGTGGCAATGGGGGGAAAGAAATCATTGTAATGCCGCTTGCTAATTTGCCTGATCTTCAGAAAGACACTCAGGTAATGATCAGACTAGACACATTTGATGCACATACTTGTTCACATCCTTGCCTTTTGCACATGGTGACGGAGGAAGGAGTGAGCACATGCCGGGGTTAAGTGCTCCATCTGAATATGATTCATTATGTCAATAAGGCAGTTGGCTAATGGTTGTAGTTTTTAAATGAAGTCTTTTGAACTTTACAAGCAGCTTCAGCGACTGATTCAAAAGACCCTTGATAGCATTTAAGAGTTAAGCCATACTTCAAAAGTTCTTAACGTTCAGCCAGAAATATATCACAGGCACTGGGATGTTCTGATCAGGGTTGGGCTCCTTGTGAATAGGAAAATGTTTAGCAAGGAAGCCCACCAATGCTTATAGGCTTTGCATTCACTATTGAAATGCAAGCCAGACATAGAGCCAAGTCAGCAAAATAATGATTACTGCAAATGGGTGTGCTAAGTTGGGTTGTTAGCAATTTATCCAAATTAAGAGTTGGGGCTTTATCATAATCACTTTAGAAGTATGCCATTCACAGCATCATTTATTTTCACATGTGATGCTCATCCTAATTTCTAAGTTTACCATCATCCCCTTCCGAAATATAAACATATAGTCTACTCATAGCTCACTTAAAGGAGTTCCCTCAAGTTGGAAAGTAAATCTAAAATACGGTACAGTTTTTTTCCTTTAGGAAGCCCTCCAAATTAAAATTTGTCTTTAGATCTTACAAATCTTTAGGCATTTGTCTCTTTCTCATTATTTTATTATTTTACATGCTATCAGTACACTCAAATAGGACAATTAAAGAAAGCTTAATAAAGGAACAATTAAAAGCATAGGAATATGGGAAACCTAAAGGTTTCCGTAGTACTTTGGGGCTGGCAATGGGATCAATCACCACTCCTAAGCCTGAATAGGCAAAGGGAGGAAGCAGCGGTGCAACCCAGAGAGGCTGGCCATTGCTGGGGAGGAGGCTGTCTCATAGGAACCATGGTCTTCAGGAGAGAAATAGTCAACATACTGTGACCCAGCAGGAAGGGAGCTAAAGGAACAAACACCCACTCCACCTTGACATATCTTACCTGTGCTTCCCATTAGCTAAACACAACTGCAAGCCAGAGGTTGAGGAATGGATTGAAGTAGTTCACCTATCATACTTCCCTGCCCAGGCAGGTGACAAGGGCAACCCAAGCAGAGGCCCTGGTATCGGGTTTATTTATCTTCTACAATTGAAACTTTGTAGCCTGGAGCGGAACCAAGCCTTCTGCTTGCTCTGCGGCAGCAGCCATTTCTGTTTAGGGTTTATTTACCTTCTATAATTGAAACTTTGTAGCCTGGAATGGAGGCCTAGACCAGCCAGGGCTGTAGAAGCTTGGCTTCCTCCTTCAACCCTAGCCTCCTGCTCCGTGGCTGCCGCCATTTCTGTTTGGATTTGTTTACTTTCTATAATTGAAACTTTGTAGCCTTGAGTGGAGGCTTAAGCCAGCAAGGGCAGGTGGAAAGCTCGGCTTCCTCCATTGCCTGGGAAACCCAAGCCTCCTTCCTGCTCTCTGTGACTGTAGCCATCTTGGTTGGGTTTATTTGCATACTCGCTCTGATTGGCTGGTGGACGTGGCTGGTGGGTGTGGCTGGTGGGTGTAGCGAAGGTACGGTCAATTTGCATATTACTCTTTTAGTAGGTAGGAGGATGTTTAGTAAGCATTTACTCTCAGCCACACTCTATATGGAGGACTTAACTGCATAATTCATTTAATCTCCAATCCTTTGAGACAGGTATGATTATTATTCCCACCAAACTGATTAGAGAAATTGAGGCCTAAAGATTTTAAGGGCCATGTTCAAAGTCATAACAGCTAGTAAATGGCAGGGCCAGGGCAATATGGCTTAGTCACTAAAAAAGCCTAGTGGTTCATATCACTACCCCGAGGTCAGTCTGTGTGGGTTCAATCTTTGCTCTCCTATCTGTTTAAATGCATGATATTGGGCACGCAATTATACTACTTCTTAATTCTCAGTCTAAGTCTCATTCTATTCATCTGCACAACAAGGATACTGATAATACCTGTTTTATTAGGTTTTTATGAAATAATGCATGTAATGGGTAAGGTGTTCACAGACACAGAGTCTAAGTTGTAAATGTGGAGTAGCAGGCACAGTGGATTGTGGAGTTGCACGTATCAGGGTGCCAGATCCTGTTGCCATTAAATGTTCACATCATCTCCTAATTCCCCTTGATCTAATTCAGTGATTGCCAATCAAACTTCTAAGAACACAGCTTCTTATTTGATAAGGAAGGATATGCTGGCCACACCCCTGTGTCTGCCCCATTTGCTTGATAGGTTATTTGCTGGAAAGTTATGTTAATAAGTCAGCATTTCAGTTTAACTCGTCTACTCACTTACCTTTATTAGCATGAATTGGCATCAGTGAGTCAGAAACTGTCCAGGTTCCCTTCCCAAACCTGACGGGATAAGGTGAGACACTGGCAAGTGATTAATCCACCAAAGAAAACCTGCTTTGGGGGGTCATGTTTGGAGGGCAACAAAGCTTTCCTCTGGGAGACCCCTTTCAACATCTAGGCTATAACAAAGTCATAACAGCTAGTGAATGGCAGAGGCAGGTGGAAAAAGAACACCTTATTCATCCAGATACTAAGAGAGTATTGAAGCCTAAGTCCTGTGTCAAAGCACCAACTTCTCTCCATATAGCAGTACCCAGGGAGCTCCTTTGGTCACTCACCCCCTTTGGATGCCCAAGGCCAATGTCAAGCCCTGTGTCCCTTCCTCTCATCACTATTGAGCCCATTAGGAGAAGAGCCTGGGCAGCCCAGTGTTCAATAATTGGGACATATGAGGATTCCAGCTGTCTGGCCTAATCCTATCTAATAAAGAGGGAATATGTTAATTGACCATCACTCCGTCACAAAGATGGCTGCACCCACAGCTGAGGCCAAGTTCCCATAAGGAGCCTTAATGAGCAATTAGCAGGGACCTGAGGCTGCGCCCCCCCCCTCCTGGCGAGGCTTGACGGGGAACCTCAGGCCATGCCCCCCACCCAGTGGGACTTGAGAGTGGATCTCAGGCCGTGTCCCCCATCTGGTGAAGCTTGACGGAGGACTTCAACGTATGCCCCCCACCCTGGTCTGGGCTGGGGGACCTCAGGCCACACCACCCTGTCCTGGCGCCGGGCCAGGCTATGCCCCCTGCCCAGCAGGGCTTGACAAGGGTGGGACTGGCCGGTTCTGGATCTAGCCCAATGGGGAGGGCCGGCCGGGTCTGAGTCTCATGAGATTTTGAGGTTCATGTGGATGGGTGGGGACTTGACACTGGGTCCCTTGTGGTGCCCCAGACTCTGACAGGAGGAAGGTTTTCATATACATTTTACTAATTATCTTTCATCTCTGACACTTCTATTATAGAGAAAGGGCAAATAGCAATATTAAATTATTTCCTCTAATTAATCCCCTTTTAATGTGCATGAATTTCATGCACCGGGTCACTAGTATCATATATTAAAGCAGCCATTTTTCCCTTTTAAAGTTTCCTTGTTTGCAGCCTCTCTCTTCTCTTCTGTATTTTACTTATTAATTTTTTATTGTATAATACTAGCAATGAGTTCTGAACCCTATGCAGTAAAGAAATCTGAATGTTCTCACTGATGCATGTAAAATCTTAGATGTCTGGATTCTGTGCCATGCTGTGCTCTGTGGGGATCAGGAAACAAAGGGGTGAAGGACAGTGGCTACCTGGTGTCATAATAAGATGCAGATCAGCCAAAGAGCATCAAGCCCATCAAATCCAGGATCTGCTGCCGCCACACACCTTTCGTCAGGCGTGGAATGGGCCAAGATGGATTCGGAGCTTTATTGAAAGATCATACAGGATGACTGCAAAATCCCATTACTTGTTGATTAAGTATTGATTGCCTCAGTATTAACAAGCCAGCTAATATGAAGTGACCTCTGAGGCCAGTGGTTTGGGGGAGGGGAAGACAATTTACTAAAACAGGCAGGCAGATGAATAAGAGGGCTAGATTTGCTCTTGGCTTTTAGCTTCGGTTAAAATGTCACACTCGATAGTGCAGATCAATGCCCACTTTATTTCCTCACAGCCGTCTTATTACCATCATGAGGCTGCCTCCTTTGATGCTTTCTAATGACCCTCTGAACTCCCTGCTCAGCTCACCCTCTGCTTTCAACTGAAAGCAAAGCCCTCTGTGCCCCGTGCTGCTGATGGAGAGGCCATGGATATGAGGCTAGGCCAGGAGGACCAGCCAAGCCTTGCCCAGGGTCAGCAGTGCTACACTCACTGCTCTTTCCCCCTTGTCCTTTGCTTTCCTTTGAGTGGCTCCAACATCAAAGCTCATCTCCTCTTTCCACAATTCCACATCATGTCGATGTGGCAAAAGAAGAAGCTCTGCTCCCTCCCAAGGCCACCACTGGGTTGGGGGCTGAATGATTTCATTCTCTAGGAAGAGAACGCTTGCCTACTATTCGAAACCTACGCATCCCATCCAGAAATGGTTGTCTTTGAAATCGCAAAAAAACAGAAAGTAAAACTCAAAAACATCAAAATTCTCCCACACTTCAATCAAGTAAACTGATTTAAGGAGGCTCATGGCAGGCACCACGTCAAAGGAACATCAAGCAATCCTCGCCTATGAACATCATAGTTTACTTTTCGATCTATAAAGAGGAGCTTTTGTGAACATGCTCTGCTGTTTTAGGGAGGTGTTTGGCTTCTGTGCTGCAAAATACTCGGATGACTACTTAGTCTAGCTTTCTCTGAGTATAAATATTTTATGTGCTGGCCAGCACAGGGATTTCTCAATGCCATCTTATTGGCCAGAGGTCTGACTCCAACTTTCTGCATCAGAAAAAAGAAGTGAGTCGAGTGAAAAACTTTCTCCTTGGCAAACATACTCAATTGGTCTCTGAAATGAAAAGGTTTCCAACACTGGATGGCTAGAGGGAGGAATGAGAGTACAGAGAGGAAACTTCAAACTTTCTAAGGCTGGTATTCAAAGCCAATGCCGACCTGAAGATGAAAACCATAATAATTTCTCTGGGGCTTTAAGAAAGTGCCTCAGTAAGTTTTGTTGCTGCAAAATTCATAATTTAAAGGCTCTTCTCACCTATTCCAGCCTAAGTTGGGTGAATAAAGATAATTTCTTCCTTTATTTAACTGTATCACTCTTTTTTTTCTCAGGGTCTTATCAGGGTTCCATCCAAAATCTTATACTTCAGAACCAATCAGTATACCATGAGACCATCCCCTGTCTCCTTATCCCCTGTCTATTATTTTCTGTTCTTATAAGACCTTCTAAATCCCTCCCCCACTTTTCCGGTTCCTCAACTACAATCACTAAATATTTATTTAATGCAAACCATGTGTATATTTGCAGCATAGATTTGGCATTCAAGGGTTTGTTGAATGAATAAACTCATTGTTTTGAATTGGTTCTCATTGAATTTATGAACTTACTGCATGCTTCTGTAATGTATGGAGACCAATTTTCTTTACTCCACAAAAATTTAGAAATCATAATCAGAAACCTGGCTTGCATTTTTTCCTCAATCTCATGACCCCTGGTGAATTTGAAAACCTCTATTATAATGAGCTCCATAGTGAAAGATGCTTTTGGAAGAAAACATAAAAATCTCAGAGAATAATATTCCATATTTTTATACTCATAAACCTCTGCATGGAATGATATTTTATTTAATATTTCTACATAACTACACCTGCCTCAGAGAATTCTTATCTTCTGGGTATTTACCCGAAGTATATGAAAACACTAATTCTAAGATATACGTACTTCTGTGTTTATTATTACATTATTTATAATAGTCAAGATATGTAAATAATCTAGGTATTCATTAATGGGTGAATGGATAAAGAAGATGTGGCAATGGAATACTACTCAGTCATAAAAAAGATGAAATATTGTTATTTGCAACACCATGGATGGATCTTGAGTGTATTATGCTAAATAAAATGAGTCAAATGAGAAAGGTTAAAAAAACACATGATTTTACACATATGTAGAATATAAAACAAAGTAACAAATGAACTAACTAAAAATAAATAAATAAACTCATAGATAGAGTCAATAGAATTTGGGTTACTAGAGGAGAAGGGTTTGGGGTAGGGTGAATTGGAGTCAACTATATGGTAACTGAAAGAAACTAGACTTTAGTGTGAGTATGCAATGGACTATACAGATATTGAATTATAATGTTGTACACCTGAAATTTATATACTATTATTAATCAATGTCACCTTAATATATTTTTTAAAGATTTTAATCTGAGACATAGTGTAGGAGGAAAAACAACTAGTTTTATGAAAAGTTAACATAAAGTCATGAAAATAGATACACAGCAGAAGGTTGAAGGGAAGTGAGACTTAAATATAAAAGATTCTTACATTTCTGAGATTTTCTTTTTATTTTTTATTTTTGAATCATATTATGCTTTTATACTCCACTTCACCTTCCCACAACCAATTCAAGTTATTGAATATAGAATGCTGGACTGTACAAAGTTTAGAATATGATTTAGAATGGCAGTACTTATGGATTAGTAATTTTTTATAAATTTGAGTAGCTAGGAGACTCTGGAAGATGCACAGACTTATTCCAATAAGATTTATGTTTCAAACTGTTTATATGGTCTTTTATTGTGATGGACTGAACTATAAAGATTCCTTTGCTCTTATCAATTCAGACCTAGGTTAACCCAGGCTGTGTGGCTTTTTTAGCTAAAGTTACATTTACACAGATTTCTAATTTTCTGAAGGGCAGGTGATATATAGAGGAAAAAAGGCACAATGACAAGATAATCTAGTCTTTAGCAAGTGATGATATAAAACATGCTTATGGTCAAAGATATAGATATAGGAATCAGTATGGACATTATCTATCTATCTATCTATCTATCTATCTATCTATCTATCTATCGAGAGAAAGAATAACGACTTTTGCAACCTGTTCTCAGAAGTGATTCACCTACTTCTGCCAAATGCTATTGTTCACACAGACCAACCATTATGAGAGCCATTTCAAAAGCTGCCCACTATAGCCCTCAACTAGCTGTGTCTGCAATTGATGAGGAAGTGCAGAGTGATGACATGTGTTGCCTGCTGACTGCCCCTAGAGGTTAACATGGTTACTTGATGCAAACTTTCTATAACTTCATGCAAAAGTTTAATCTTTATCTGTTCTATTAACCATCAATTTGGAGAATAATTTCTCTTGAAAAAAAAGTGCTCTCTCTCTCTGATCAGTTAGTTCAGAGACATTTTTTTCATTTCTTTAACAAATCTGTTTTGAATGATGATGACTTAGCACAAACTACTAGTACTCTACTAGACACTGTGAAAACATGCATAAATAATGCATGACACCTGAACCAAGGACCTCCATCTAAAGGAAACCAAAAGACTAGAATTATAGGGATGTAGAAATATAATATATCTAAAGGCAAAGATGTTTAAGACTCTAAAAATTATTAAGCATGCAATTCTATTCTGAGTGACTACCCAGACTCAACTGGTATCTTGATTTCTGGCCTCTTCTCCTTAAACTGAGCATTAAGCTAGTTAACTAGATTTACTCTGAAACCAAAGGTGACATCACAACCTTTCATGACTCTCATTACTGATAAGGCAAAAGCCAAACAAGCCTTTTTTTTCACAGTTCCTGGATGAGTTTGAGGTATTTCAATGTCTGCAACATAGTAACAGTATTCTTGCATAAAAATGTCTTTATTTTCTCTGACTCTTAGAAAGTTTTGTGACCAGTGCTTTGAATTACATTTTTTAAAATGTTGTTTTATGACAGTCTTTCTTATCTACTCAAACTTCCTCAGCAATGTCATTTTCTACACTCCCAAAGCTCCTTCCCGTCATCTATCACATGCTTGTAAAACAGAAAAACACTGAGTCCCTGCCCCTACTCCCTCCCCAATTCTCTTTTTCATGTGTTTTTGTGACTCTAAGCACACCATTCTCATGCTTGGGGTATGATCTTTCCTTCCAAAGATAATCTCTTCTGTAAATATCCCCTGGTTGTTTTTTTTTTTTAATATATATACTTTGTTCAGTTTAAAGAATATATATTTAAGTGTACTATTTTCTAGGTACTGTGCTAGTTGCCAGTGATAGAAGGTTGAATAAAAAATAATCCCAGTTCGAGGATTCAACTAGGGAAAGATGTATATAAACAACTGATTATGATACATTGTGATAATACGGATAATGCAGAACACAGACACACATTATTGTTAGTACTAAGGGGGTAATGTTCCTTTCAGGAAGGGTAGGGCATGAAGAAGGATATTCAAATACGAGATATAACACAGGGTGAGTAGTAGTTTAAAATTTAAGGTGGAACATCATTTCAATCAGAGGGAAAAGCAGAGAAATGTGAACTTGTATGGTGTCCTTCACCTGCTCTCATAGCCTTTACCACATTTTACTTTTAGCCTTAATGTGATTATCTCTTCCCATGTGAGAGTGATCTCCATGGAATCAGGCCCTAGTTCTCATTATCTTGTCTCTACCAAGTAGGAACTCAATATGCTTTTGAACAAATGATTTCATAAAGTTCTCTCTAGCCTTTCACCATACATGATTGGAAAAACAAATAATCACATTTATGTTTTTTATGCTCCTCAGTAACAATCATATCTGTGATACAAGAAGACACCTGAAATGAGATTCAATAGGTCAAATGGGTCTCTTTTAACAGGCATATCAGTTATGGTAATGGTCTGTAGTGGGACATACTAGTATATGTAGCAATAGTGGTGGTGGGATGGGTGGATTTTGGGTGTTGGGTAGTATGTTAAAACTAGAAATCAGCATTCAGGCTTTTTTTAAAACTTAAAAACCACACTTTGTCACTGATATTGGCACTCATGGACTTGGTGAGGCAGGTGGGTAGAATGAGTAAATGCCCCTTGGGAAGGTGGAACAGGCTCCTGGGTGTGGTGGAGGAACTAAGGAGATGGTTATAGAAGAAAAGGTGGACAGTGTTATTAATGATCTCACCTAAAGGATCAGTACTTTGTGGGAATGGAATGCAGGATATGGTTATGCTAGAATGGGACTGATGGGGAATGTAGGGGGAGAAAAGTTGGGGTGTTTGTGATTGTAAGGTCAAAGAATATTACCTTTTAAAATACAAAGTGGCGCCCTAGCCATTTTGGCTCACTGGATAGAATGTTGGCCTGCGGACTGAAGGGTCCCAGGTTCGATTCCGTTCAAGGGCATGTACCTTGGTTGCAGGCACATCCCCAGTAGGAGGTGTGCAGGAGGCAGCTGATTGATGCTTTCCCTCATCGATGTTTCTAACTCTCTCCCTTCCTCTTTGTAAAAAATCAATAAAATATATTTTAAAAAATAAATAAAAAATAAAATAAAATACAAAGTGACTTTAAAGAATTAAACTAAAAACAGACAATATGAGAACAAGTTTTTGCATGGCATTCCCAAGAAGAAATAATACACTTGTTATGCATACAGTCTGTGCTTAAAATGCTATTTCAGCATTCTGGGTATTAAAAAAAGAACCTTATGTGGTCTTGTGGTGAACGACTGTGAAGGATTATTTAAAGTAAACTGTAGGGAAATATAAAACAAACCCAGCTAATTTATCACAACAGTGAAGATGCATAAATAAGATGTTTATGAATAACAAGGACAGCTTACCTATTATTTCAAAAAATTCATTTTTAGGAGAAAATATGCCACATTTTATTTAAAGGAGAATGACCCTTATTTTTTCCCCCCACAGCTCTGTAGCTTCTGGTACAAGCTTACTTATTACTATGAATATAAGATGATGACTATTTGGGAAATGTTTTAATTATATTATGAGCCTGTTGGAATCTTGGCTTGAGGGATATACATCTTCATATTCAAGACTAATATTGCCTTAAGCCTGGGAGCTCAAGAACTCAGCAAATGTGGTTCCCAAACAATTGCTAATCAAAGAGAAAATAGATGATGAGAGTGAAGATATGCTCTTGTACCTTGTGATTCTTTCATTAATAACATCCAGCATTTTGTGTAAGAAAACCTCATTGTATCTCTCTAACCAAGTGGTTCAATGAGAAAAGATCCTAAACAGTTTTTAATAAAAGGCTCTAGTGAGAGGTGCGGCTTTTTATCGGAACCCTTGAGTTTTGAATTGTTGTTCTGAACTTTGCATGTCAGTTCATATAACACGGACTGCCAGTTGTCCAATGACTATTCTCCCCTTTCCTTCTGGTCACACAATTAGACTGCATTTCCCAGCCTCCCTTGTAGATAGGTTGTGGCCATCACCACAAATTATTCTCTGGAAACAGTCCTGGCCGATAAAAACTCCCAAAGTGAGTCTCACCCAGCCTGTTTGCCTAAGTGGTAGTTGAATCTAGAGGTCTCCAAGAACCTAGAAGGTAGTGGACCCACAATGTGGAAGGACCCTGGTTCCTGAATGACTAAAGGCCATCTCGTCACATTAACATGAACAAGAAGTCACCTTCTAAAGTCCCTTTGATTTGAGGTTGTTAGCTACAGTGGTTAGCCTTCTCTCTCTAATTTGTTCAAATACAAAATATTTCCTGTGTCTTTTTTACATGTTTCTGTTTCTTAACCAAATTTTAGTTGGCCCAATTCTTGCACCTAATAAGAGGAAATAAGATGGATGAAAAGAAATGTCTTCATTATTGAGAAAAATAAAAGAGGACGAATAGCTAAATCATACAAACACCCTTCTAAAGACTATATTAAATATAACCAAATTATAGATGCCTTCATCATGTTTGGAAAAGGGTAGTTGAAGAAAGCAACATAGAATCAATTCAGATTGATTAAAAAAAAAACAACTTCGATTTGATCAAACATACTTCAGGCATGAAAACATGCCATTACTGGCCTGTGTCAGGGAGCAAGTCTCCTTGTGTCAAGCGAGAGATAACCAAACCTTTTAACCCCCTTTGGAAACTCTTGCCATCATGGAAACCAGTCCTGCTTCTTGGAGCAGTTTCATTTATCCTAGCTGCACTACCCTGAAAACACAGGTAGGTTTTGGGTGCTTGGAAACATTGAATCTTTTACAAATTTGAGATGCCAACACAGTCCAAGAATCCTCTAAGTGAATTACATAATGACGCAGAATAAGATGTGGCAGTCAAAAAGATGTTTGTTGAACACTCTCATTACTCACCTTCTACTGGAAAGGTCACCTAAAATGAAAGTCCCACACCTTATCCCACACACATCCATTAAAAACCCATCAGGTTAGGAGAGGGAGCCTTCGCCAGTTAAAGAGGCTGCACATGAAAATTTATAGGAAGGACAGATTTCAATACATCATCTTCAAGAAGTGATACTCTCAGAGGTTTGCACCACTGCTCTTTTACAAAATCCTTGATTTGCTTTTGATATGCATTTTCACCCTTTCAAATGCAACCAGATCTCAGGACATATCACATTTTTAATGAGAAGACACAAGCAGGTGTTGATGTGTTATATATAACTGCAACAATTCCAACTACATTTGTCTAATGGGTATGAATATCACTTTTCAACAATGCACTAAGGAAAATGAAAAACAAAATAGAAACCTATTCCTGTATTTGGCATCTAGAAAGGGCATATTTAAGTGATAGCTTTCATCTATTTTGGGAGACGGCTGAAAATTAGCAATATTTAGAGATTGCTGAGAAGACACTAATGGGAATCAAGCTCACATTATTAATAATTTGCATATTACTTAATAACCCATGGTTTCTCCTTGAAAGCATCGATGAGTATAAAATGTTTATTTCTTGATGCACACCACTGGTTGGCATTTCTGTTACTGCTGTTCATGCTTTTTAAAGTGATGAGTCATTACCATAGGTGCTTTAAATGTTGTCCTTATCAAAACATCTATAATCAGAATATATGCACATTTAAGCCATGGAAGGGTTGATATGACTCTATGGTCATATGTTTGCTTACAATTATCCAAAATTCTAACTTATACCATGCTATTGGCTACAACAAGTTAAATAAAGAACAAAACATTTATTGAGTGTGTAACCTCTATAAATAAAATGTTTGGAAATAGAAGAGTTGCGTAATGTGGGCCATGCATTCAAAGAAATTACAGATTTGAAAATATGACAAATTAACATGATATTAATAACTAGTCAAATAGGGAGCTTTTGCAGTAATCAGTGCCATAGGTTTACTAACCATGGTTCATTGTTAGCAAGTCTGGGCAGACCAGATAAAGTCCTTAAAGATGGGGCCCACACCAGGCAAGTCCACATATCAGGCAATCAAAGATAAACAAAGAAGATAAGTCACTGCCTTCATGAAGTATGAGTGCTTGGAAATGGGGCCTAGCCATAGGCTTTCTTATATATGCCCTTGATATATGCCAAACTGTTCCTAGTTTGCTGACTGTATTATGAGTTGAAATTGAATTTTGATAACACCTTTTCTGCATCTGTTAGGATTATCACACACACTTATAAATGATTTATACTAAATTACTTACCTCATTTGTTCTGATATAGGGTGATTTTGTTTTGTTTAGTGAATGTCCACCTAAGCTTGCACTTCGGGAATAAAGCTCACTTGGCCACCATGTATATATATTTTGTATAATTGTTGAATTTGATCTGCTAATCTTTTGTTCAGATTCTGCATCTATGCTCTTAAAGGATATTTATCTTTACTTTTTCCCTATAACGTCTTTGTCTGGTTTTGGTGTCATAGTATACAATAATGGCTTCATAAATTGTGTTGGAAAATATCATCTCCTTTTCTAATATCTGAAATAGTTTGTGTAGAATTAGTATGATCTCTTCTTTAAATGATTGACAGAATTCACCCGTGAAGCTATCTGGGCCTGGACTTTTTATACTGGGAACATTTTTAAATTATCAATTCAATTTGTTGAACATAACTATTGCTGTTTATAATATCAATTTATCCTAGTGTCAGTTCTGGTAGTTTCTGTCTTTCAAACAACTTATCTATTGCATGAATAAGTTATCAACTTCATTAATTTAATGTTTTTTTATAATATTTTCTTAGTATGAACTTAATAAATTTAGGGTACATCACCTCCTTCTTTCCTGATGTTGGATTTTGTCTTCCCCGATCTGGCTGGTGCAAACAAAATGTCTTCCATTCCTGTGTGAATGCTGTGGTTTGCTCATCCTACAGTAATACCCCAACATTTCTTCTTTGCTGAGCTTAATGGAGTTCCCCTGTGTTGTTTCCAACCAGAGACTCCTGAAGACCCTTAACAGATTTCTAGAGCTCTTTCTCCGGGTTGCGCGTCTGTACTGCTCTGCATCACAAATTCCAGCCACTTCATCTCCCTACATTCTAAGATCCATCTCCTCAGATCAGAGATAAGCCTGTTTCTCTCTTGGATTTCCCTTTGTTTCCTGTGGCCCATTACATGCCTTCAGGCTGAAAACCAGAGTGATTGTAGAGCTTACCTGGCTGGTTTCCCTTGTTTTAAGGGTCAGAGTTTTGCATGACTGTTGTCCAACATCTAAAAACAGTCATTTCAGGCTGGGGAGTGTTGGGGAGAGGGCAAAAGAGATCAACCAAAGGACTTGTATGCATGCATGTAAGCACAACCAATGGACACAAGACAATGGGGTGGGGGGGTGGGATGAGGGCATGCAACAGAGGGTAGGGGAGACTGGGGGAAGGTCTCTCCCCAATGGGGCAGGGGGGGGGGAAAGGAGATATATGTACTACTATGTGTAATACTTTAAACAATAAAATAAAATTAAAAAAAAACACACACAAATAAAAGCACCTAAAAAATAAAAAATAAATAAAAACAGTCATTTCAGAGATTTTGTCTGATTTACCAGTTTTTTGTAGGCTGGTAAGTCTGATACCAGGGATTTGCCATGACCAGAACATAGTGTATTATTACAGATGAAGTAAACTGAGGCTCAGATATTTATCTTTTCCAGTTTACATGACTAATAAATATGAACAAACTCCTAGCTATACTTTTTCTACTCTAGCACGCTGCCTCCCAACTTATTTAGCAGATATTTATGGAACATATAGATAGAATTATGATAGATTAAAGATAATTCCTCAAACCTAGCTAATTGGAATAAAATGATATATTCACATGAAACAATGTAAGACAATTGTACAAACTGTGCTAGCAAAGTTTAAAGGAGGTGGGAGATAATATGTTTTACAAAGTTGGTTTAGCAGAAGGAAAGAAAGACTCCATGTAATAGAAGTACAAGTAAAACAGAGAGATGAAATATAATGCCTAGAAAATATCCAATTTAATGGTTGACATTGATGAGAACTTTCTGCTTTTAATACATTTTGAAGTCAACCATAATGGTCTCATTGAGGCCAAAGTCACTTTTATCTTTTCATCTTCTCTCTGACCCTCTGAAAAAGTCTATATGAGAATTATTTACTGTGTCCATTATAAGACAGAGATCCTAAAAGTTCATTTATTTTAATCAGATTAAAACTTATAATAGTCAGAAACCAAGCGTATTTTAGCTTCAGTGGACAATCTGAAATGTTTTAAACCAGCAGGTCCTACAGAAAACAATTAAGAGCATCTAAAAATTTCAATGTAATTCTATTAGTTATTTAAGATTTGGTTTCCATAAGGACTTATTTCATAATTTAAGGTATCCTACCTAATAATAGACAAATATGCAAATTGACCATACCTCCGACACACCCACACACCACGCCTACAAGCCACGCCCACCATCCAATCAGAGCGAGCATGCAAATTAACCCAAACCAAGGTGGCTACAGCCACAGAGAGCAAGGTTTCCTAGGTAACAGAGGAAGCCAAGCTTTCCGCCTGCCCTTGCCAGGCCTAAGCCTCCACTCAAGCTACAAAGTTTCAATTATAGAAGGTAAACAAATTCAAACAAATGGCGACAGAATGGAGCTTGAGAGAGCAGGCCAGGGTTGCCGCCGGCAACAGGGGAAGCAAAGCTTTCTGCACACCCTGGCCAGGCCCACCCGCTTAAGGCAACAAAGTTTCAATTATAACCCCAACAGAAATGGCTGCCGGCCTCGGAGGGAGCCCCAGGCTTGGCTCCACTCCAGGCTACAAAGTTTCAATTGTAGAAGGAAAATAAATTCCAGATACCAGGGCCTCTGCTTGGGTTGCCAGGGGGCATGGCTGGCTGGCAAACCACCACAGGCCCCTCGCTCAGGCCACCCCACGCCCCAAGGGAACTCCCACCTGATCCAGGACACCCTTCAGGGCAAACCAGCTGGCCCCCACCCCTGTACCAGGCCTCTATCCTATCTAATAAAAGAGTAATATACAGATTGATCATCACTGCAACACACAATATAGCTGCCCCCATGTGGTCCAAGATCCTGCCCCCATGTGGACACAAGATGGCCATCATAAGATGGCCAGCAGGAGAGGGCAGTTGGGAGGCACCCAGCCTGCAAGGGAGGGCAGTTGAGAAGGACCAGGCCTGCAAGGGAGGGCAGTTGGAGGTGATCAACCCTGCAGGAGAGGGCAGTTAGGGGTGACCAGGCTGGCAGAGGAGGGAAGTTGGGGGGCAAACAGGCTGGCAGCAGAGTGGTTAGGGGGTGATCAGGCTGGCAGGCAGAAGCGGTTAGGGGCAATCAGGAAGGCAGGCAGGCAAGCAGTTGGGAGCCAACAGTCCTAGATTGTGAGAGGGATATCCGACTGCCCATTTAGGCCAGATCCCAGGGATCAGGCCTAAACGGGCAGTCAGACATCCCTTGAGGGGTCCCATATTGGATAGGGTACAGGCTGGGCTGAGGGACAACCCCCCTCCGTGCATGAATTTCATGCACCGGGCCTCTAGTCTATATATGAACAACCAAGACAGCAAAATAATTCACAAAGTTTGCCCATAAGATTTATTATCATTATATATCAAAATGTATACCTCATCACTACAAGAAAGTACCATTCCCAATACATAGCAGAATTCCATGACTTAGAGGCTTTTAAATAAATGTTAGCATCTCATTATGAGGGGTTGCTGTGAAATACTCAGAAATGGGAGCTTCTTGGCTATTTCCTAGGTCTGTTCCACATTTCCTGAATTTGCAGACATTCTGGGTGTTTCACATAGACTTTTTCCCACCAGCTCTCTAGCTGTTTCTAGGTGTTGGTAGTCATTTGATTGTAACAAAAAAATAAAAATAAAAAAGAAAGTAGTTTGTTGACCTTCAGGGACACTGATACACAGAATTATTGTTGTGTTCCTAGAACACATCAGACTATTACAATGAACACAAGATGGGAAAGAATTCCAAAGTGGATGCAGAGAGAGAAAAAGTAAATTATACATAAAAATGCTTTTGGGAGCAGGTGTGTAGAGCATGCATTTGCCTCTAAGCTTACATGTTTGAGAAAGGATCTCTCACTGAATGGTAATTTCTAAATTAAAGGTAGAGAAAAACACTGTTGAGGATCATTTCCACCCTGACCCACATGGTAAGTGTGATGGCTTGTAGCTCATCGCTATCACTTTTTCCTGAAAGTGTTAATTAAGCATCTTGATATGTAGAGAGAAAAAAACAGTCACTATCTTGCGTATGGTCTGAGATGGACAGCCGGCGGCACACACAGAAATCATACATGTCTTCAAACGTCTATGACTAGAGCAGAATAAAAATGGGTGTTGCATAAGCATTCGTCAGGATTCTCCTGATTGAAGTCTCACTCAGACTTCGCTCAACATAAAGGGCATCTTTGCCTTAGGTAGCCGGAAGGTTCTGGGCCTCGGGGATCATCATACGCACAATTTGGGTGTTTCTCTCATTTCTGTCTGTCAGGATTTGAGAACATGAATGGCCTCAAAGTTGCTGCTGTTCACATTTTGGACCAGATTATTTTCCTGTGGAGAGCAGCTTGCTTGGCTTCTGCCCCATAGGCACCAGTGAGGCCTCCTGCTCAAGTTCCTACAACCACAAATATCTCTCTAAGCATTGTTAATGGTCCCTTGGAAAAGTTGTCCCCAATTGAGAACTACAGGCCTAGAGATTAATAACATGAATTGCAAAGACTTAGATTCTGTCTCTATTACTTCTAGACGTGTGCCAATGAGCAAGTCACTTTACCTCTCTGTGCTTAAATTTAGCCACAAGGCATGAATTAGTACAAGCAGGGGGATATTTGCAATGCCTCTCTCTTTTGTGTCTCTGTTATTTTTTGAGGAAAATAAAATCCACATATTTATTAAAATCAGATTAATCTGCTACAACTGCTGGTGTTGCCTGGCCAGGTTGCCAATATCCACTTACTGCTGGCGGTGTGCAAGTCCAGGCTATGGGCTCAGTCACTGGACCGTCCAGGCCCCGTTTTTGGCCAGCGCTTTTCACTGGCATGCAGTAAGCAGCCAGCTCAAATTCCCAATGTCTAGCCAAGAGCAGGGTGGTTGTGGCCCTCATAAATTGGATGACAGAGCTGATTTCCTATACCTTTTCATTTTCATTATGCAAAAGTGGCAGTCCTAATTGCAGGCTCCCAGCCTACTCTGAATGTAGGCTAATACTCTCACAGGACTTCCCTATACCTTTCGAACGTACCTGCCCTGTCCAAACCTCAGCCCAAAGCGGGGCCACCGGACCCAGGACATCTACCAGCTTTCCTTTTCCCACATTGCATTCCATCTTGTTCTTTTCACCATTCTCCAGGGGTAGAACAGGTAGGCTCTCTGACCCCAGCCAGCCCTGCCTCTTCCTCTTCCCTCTGGATTCCCTTAAGCTAAACCCATTGGGGTCTGATTCTCTAAATGCAGCTTTCAATTTGATGTCTTGCTAAAGAGGTCAAGAAGTCTCTATCTCCTGCCTTGGGATAGACACCACAGGGCCCATCTTGGAAGAAGCAAGGCTATGAGGGAAACATAATTTTAAAGGGAGAATTAAAATGAATGGGGATGTCTGCAGAAATGCTATTATGGAATGATCTCCAGATCTTTCATCTGGTGGCACGAGGCTGGTCACACTCTTTTTGTCTTGGCCCCGACTGGCTCAGGCACTGGGTAGAATGGAGCCTGTCCATGAAGTGCCTCCTTGCTCTGCTTAGTAGGGCTGGAGAAGCCACAGATGGCAAATTATTTGATACAGCAGTGTAAACAATCCTGCAAAGTCTCTTAACTTGGGAGTTCTTAACTTTGTTTGCTACAGTCTTTGTCTATTTTCCTAAAATTCAAGAGCATGTACACAATATGCCCAAAAACCACATATGGCCTGTGGCACATGGTTAGATCCAAAAATATCAGTATTTCCAAGGTGAAGGAAGCAAAATGTAGCAGCTCAGTGTTTTACATAAAACACAGGAGAAAGAACAAAGGAGTTGCTACTTCCCTGTTTTGTACAGTAGTGCCCATCATGGAGAGGTCAGGCTGCAGCCAAAGAAATGAAGATCCTGAGTATACAGTTGACCCTTGAACAACCTGGGGGCTGGGGGTGTCAACCCCCCATGAAGTTCACATATAATATTTAACTCCCCTAAAACTTAACTACCAATAGTATGCTGCTGACCAGAAGCTCTACTGATAACAAACAGTAGATTAGCACATATTTTGTATGTTCTATTTTAAAGGGAGAATTAAAATGAATGTTATATGTATTATATACTATATTCTACAAAGGAGTGGAAGGTAGGCCCTGCTCTTGTATAACAGTACATATATTATATGTAACATATGCTGTATGTTATTTGTATTATATTCTGTATTCTTACAGTAAATTAAGCTAGAGAAAAGAAAATGTCATTAAGAGAATCAGAAGGAAGAGGAAGTACATGCACAGTACTGTGTATATTTATTGAAAAAAAATGCGTGTATGTGTGGATGTGCACAGTTCAAATGCACATTGTTCAAGGATCAGCTGTATTTGTGCCAGGAACCTGTGCCTGGGCAGAGGCTGCTGAGACCCTGGGGCAGTAGAAGTAGTGTGGCCTAGGATGCCACAGGCACAGTGAAAATTGCTCTGTCCTTTGTGTGTGTTGGCCTGGCTGTGCAGAAGAGACATCCTCCCAGTTCCCTGTGGGGCAGATGTCAACAAGCGCCATATGACAGATGAGGCTGGGATTTACCCTTTGCCTGTTTTGAGAAAACAGCTCCAGCTGGTGTCACCTTCCTGTGTGTGGATGGTGGTGCCCTAGGAACACTCAGCCTCTCGAGAGCAGGGACTGCCTCCCGCTCCTCTGTAGAGAGATGCCGTTCGGTAAGTTTTGGATGTAAGAACTATACCTGCAATGGCCATTCTCTTCCATTTCATGGCAGCAGCTGAAGAGATGTGCAATAAAAGGCGGGGAAATGGGCCGCTCAGTGCATCTCCATAGAAATTCTGCCCTAAGTTATGAATGTCCCCTTCCCTCGAAGGTTCCCCCAATCTCTTCTCTTGCAGTCACCTCCACACCATCTTCCGCCTCTTTCCCAGCAAACCACCTTCCCTGTCCTCCATGCTTTGCCACACCAGGGGATGATGGACACGTGTGCTCTCAGTCACTTGCTTGAGTAGGTTTTTCACGAGAGACCTTAAAGCCTGGTGATACTTCTCCATACGTGGGCTTAGAGCATATTTTGAGGAAATCAAATGGTCCTGATATATCCATATGTACTTCTCTTTGCCATATACGAATAAGGAAATAGAGAAGGTGGACAGCAGAAAACGATGAGTGGGGAAGGAAGGTGAGAAAATTAGAAAACAGTCAAGGCCAGAATTCAAGGTTGAGAAATATAAACATTACCAAAATCTGAAGGAAAATAAAGTATTCTAACCCTTAAAATGACTAGCAGAATGTGGGGGAGTATTGCAGTTTATGAAAACACATAGAAATTCAGTACAACACCCAGGAGGTAGGATGGGGAGAGACAAACAAAATCAAGTACTATAATGCATCTTTTTTTTCCAAAGGGAAGAAAGAAAATTAGCATGATGTGATCAGAGAGAATAGATTAAGTTTGAAGACAGTGAGACTGAGCCTGAGTTACTAAGAGATCAAAATAATTTAAGAGAAAAATACCAGGTCCCTCCTACCGTCCAACTTCCTGAATCGGTGACATCTCTCTTTCCATGTCTCAGACCTACTGAGACACCAACTGTCAAGGATGAGGACCAAGACGGTCAACATTGGGAACGGTCCTGGCCACAACCTGAAGGTGTGCTTAGGGCACCCTGATCAAAAAGTGCCTCTGGGTGTTCCAGTTGGACTAGTTCTGATATTTCAGTACTGAGGTCAAGAGGACATGCGTCATAGATCTCAATATCAAAATATAGCAAGCTAACAACAATTTAAAATAATATTTTCTATCCACTTGCCTCGGTGAATACATGTTTATAATAACCTGGAAATTCAGGTTCCACATTAACATTTTTGGAGTCCTTGGAACTCTACTGGAACTTGGAGGTGCAGAGAAAGCTGGTCTTCAGTCCCCAAATCCTGGCACATAACATAACACTCGCACTTCCCACATCGGCTTCATGCCACCACATTAATGTGGATATCCCCGTCCGCACGTCCAAGCATTCTCCCACGTTATCCCTGCACTCTGCCACCCCTCAGCTGGCACAGGAAGCGTAGTCTGTCCACAGGAGGATGGAGCTGGTGGGAGTCTGCATTGGCCCTGGAACATGGTCTAGTAGTGCGGGCACAGTCTGTGCTCAGGCTCACTCCAAAACACTGCAAACTCTTCACCCAGTGGGGAGCAGGTCTGTCAGGGGAGGACCAGGGAGGAAAGTCTGATAGCCCAGGCTTAAGGGCAACATTACCTCATAGTCATTAATTGATGTTTACTGGTCACTAATCTGTGGAAGCCACCATGCTAGGCTGAAATAGCATGAATAGCAGTGCCAGGGGACACACTTCAAATGTTAATGGTTAGTATAGTTAAGTGGCTGAATAGAAAAGTAGGTAATCAATTCTCATACTTCACAAATCTCGACTCTTCTGAGGCTCCTCATCTCAATAATGGCTCTAACAAATCAGCCCAATGACCACCAGAAACCTGGGATCACTCCAAATCTCTCTTATGCCCGGCCCCCATATTATGCTCCACCCATTTCATTTCCCAAATGCCTCTTCACCCAGATTGCTGAGTACAACACCACCAGCTGACACATGGGCCGTGGTCTGTGGAGTAATTGAGAGCCATGGAAGCTCAGAGGAGGAGCTGATCCTGGTGTGGGGAGGGGGACTGGAAGAACTAACGCCCACATTAAGCCCCTTGTAGAAACTTCTCCCACGTTATCTTTGGGAGTGGTTGGCTCGTGAAGGAAAGATTCATGTTGGATAACAGGTGGCAAGGCCATTCTGAACCTGTATGATCTTGTCTTGTGCAGGACCTACAAGAGAAAAAGAAGAATCAGGCTTTCATTCTTTTATTTTTAGTGTAGTTCATCCCTAACATTAACCAGAGCCACACTCTTCAATGGAAACACACCGGTATCTATAATAATAAAAGCGTAATATGCTAATTAGACCAGACGACCTTCTGGATGAAGCCAGGGCTGCGAGGGAAGCCTGGGTCCCGGGTGCCAGAGGGAAGCCAGTGCCAGCAGCAGAGGGAAGGAAGGCCTACTCTTGCATGAATTTCATGCATCGGGCCTCTAGTGTTTCCATAAAGGCTCTAAGAAGCTACTTTATATTTCTACTTTTGGACTGGTGATCTCTCCTATCGCCCCTCCAAACCCTTAGCTGGCTAGCCTGTCAGATTGTCTTGGAGACTCATTTCCCAGGGACCTTTAAGAATCCCTTATGCAGCGGTGCCCGTAGCTGAGGAAAAGCAGCGCTGCACGAGCCTGGGGAGCAGGCTTCTTTGGCTGGACAGAGGTGTGAGAACCCAAGTGTGATGTCAACCTACCACGTGGACAATGTTAAGCCAGCCCCAGTGTGTACTCAGCTGCCCAGCTCTAAATAGAAGTCTTGTGCGCAACATGGAAACTCAGCTGTTTTATAGCCACCCTCCCAAACTTCAAAGCACTTGGCCCAGAGGAGCCAATGAAATCTAATATATATATTTTTATTTTTATTTTATGCTCCCCGTGTCCATGCAATTGGAATAAACTGTAAATTAGGTGTTACGGCACTGTGGTTTGGTTAGATGTGATGGTTTGGAAATGTAGCTTTAGTTTGTTATAAGATAATAGCTGCTTTGCTTTGTTGTGACAGTAGCAATAAAGTAAAGTTACTACAATGTAAAATGTGGTAACCAACCCAAACTACTGAAACAAAGCCACAAATCAGAGAACTTTATGTGTAGAAGCTACAACCGGTTCCCATCTCTGAACAGGTAGCTCAGGAGCCTGCCAGAGCCATCTGTACTATGTGGACCCAGGCATTTGCTATGGGTCAAATCATGTCCCCCAAAACTGTATGGTGTGAGTTTCTGTTGGAATATAGAAAAATTCCATGCCTTTTACATCACATAGAGGGGAGACCCCACTGAGCCCAAGCTGGTATCCAGATGTGCCTGGGCTTGTGGAGGGCACTTAGGGAAAGGCTTTTTTTTTTTTTTTTTTTTAAGAAACTGTAAGCAATGGGGCCAATGAAATGTGCCATGGAGCAGAGACATTTTCAATCTTGGCAGGGTCGGGGGAAAGGAGGCTCTCAAGTTGTGGGGACTGTAGGGCGCATGACACCTGACAAAGTGGTAACTTTAGAAGCAGCAGGAGGGAGGAGGGGACCTTCTCAGATCTTGGCTGCAGCTACAGCAGCAAAGCACCACTATCGGGGGCTTTAAATGGAGCCAACATCATCAAGAAAAGTAAGAGACTATCCATGAGCTCATGTGGAACAGCCCAGGAATGCCAGTACATATTGGTGGGGGCTGGGAGAGAGAGACACGTATGTGATCTTGCAGAGTGCTTAGCTCCCAAATGTTAGGCAGATGTCGGCAAACCCCTGCAAAATATGGACCATGACTCTGAACGTGACCCTGTTTGTACCCGGAAGTCAGCAAGGCTAAGACAACATGAGTTACAAATTGGAAACACTTTGGTTTGATATTCTTAGCTAATATTTACTGAGTATTTACTTATGTGCTAGAGATTGTCTTATGCCCTTTTCATGTATTATTTAATTCTCCATACCCTTATAAAATAACTCCCATTGCTTGCTCCACTTCTCAGATGAAAGATGTGTGGCACATTGGTCTTACTTAGTGGCCGGAGCTGGGAACTAAACTCAGACAGTCTGACTCCCCAGCTGTGCTTGTGACCATTGCATGATTCCCTCCATCATCACACTATTGTGCGAGCCACCTTTCCTATAGCATTCTGGGCTGATGCCTCTCGACCACTCCATGTGCCTGGAGTCTGAGATACCCACTAACACATCTGCACCATGAAATTCCTATAGATATGTAGTACCATGCACAATAGACAATGATGTGTGCCTCTTGAAACACTTGCACATCATAAGAAAACGATTTCCTGAGCCTACAGTAGAGGCAAATGTATTTTAATTTGGTAGGAAAAGACACATGTTCTAAGAAAGACTAGCACCCAGAGAACAAGATGTTATATTCTGTGTACAGCGACCCATTGTGAGGCCTCCAGTTCTCACAGACTCCATTTGACTTCAGGCCAAATGGGCCCTCCCAGATGGCCTGCTCGATCACTTCCGAATGTTCAGAGGCCTTGCATGTGAAAGGTATATGCAACTAGATATGTGTATAAAATTCCCAGGGCTGGAGGAGAGGGTGCAACTTCGTTTACAGACTTTCAGATTTCTTTGTTTTGTTTTTGGTTGGTTAAAAAGCTGACAGACTGTATTACAGCTAACATTCCCATATTGATTATACCATTTCTGAGCCTGGCCTCCCTGTGACAGGAAGCAGCATAATTAGTTTTTTACTTGTTAAAATATTTGTAAATCATTTGTACTTTTATGGGGGTACATAACCTGGCTGTTACCCTTCAAATACTCTTCTTGTAACTTGTTTAAACAAGAAATATCTCCTAGAGGAAAGTGTCACTGCTGTCCTTCAATGAGACTCTAAGGTAAGGACCTCTCTTGCTTGTGAAATACACAAGGGCATCCATGCCATTGTTACTTAAAATAGGTCTGCAAGAGGAGCAATACAAACAGACACAAGAACAGCCACCGCTGCTCAGGTGCTCTGCGTACACCATCGGGAAGCAACTGGTCCAGGAAAAATGTCGGATTTGGGGTTTTGTTTATGTTTATTTACTTTAAGCTACTGGTAGCCACAATCCTATATAATCCTATATAATAAAAGAGAAACATGTAAATTGACCATACCTCCGCTACACTCACCAGCCAATGAGGAGGAATATGCAAATTAACCTCATCACCTCTGACAGCAGGGAGGAGGCAGCTCCCAGCATGGCCTGCTTGGCAGTTGCTGCAGTGTGGAGCAGGCAGGCCCCATAGATAGCAGAGAACCATGGGGATTGGGCCTAAGCCATCAGTAGGACATCCCCTGAGGGCTCCCAGATTGGAGAGGGTGCAGGTCAGGCTGAGGGACACTCCCGACCCCATGCATGAATTTCGTGCACCAGGCCTCTCGTTGTCAATATCAGCCATTAAAAAGCACTGAACTGAGGTCCATAGTGAATAAAGAATTGATGCCACTTATAATTGCATCGTTGCATGGTTCTTAAAATATGCAGCTCTGGAACAGGACTTCCTTTTTATTGTGCCCATTGAGGATTGCCACCTCAACAACAGGCAGGGGACAAGGCTATGCAAATATTCCAAAGGAGCCACGATTACTTAAAAGTTTCTTGGAAATCCTCTTTGGATGTGGATTTCCAGTCTCACAGCACAGCCTTCTGAAGAGCTTTAACGATCCTAAGTCCTGTGTTTTTTTGTTTGTATGTTTGTTTGTTCCCATTTAAAAATTGAAGTGAATTTGAATCTGGTTAAAAGCCAAAGTCACTTGAATATAAATCTCATAAATGATTGCCTTAAAAACTGTGTATGTTGATATAACACACATAAAATAGCAAGATATAAATGTACAGAGAGAAGAAGGATTGTGTCTCTAATGATTTATAAATGAGCCAAAGGTCCCTGGAATAGGTATGTACCCTGAGCATGAGCCCTGTGTTACAGGTGACAGGAACCCATTCAGACCAGCTTACGTTAAAAATGATAAGAATGCACAATAATTCACACAACCTCAGGGCAGGAAGTCAACGTGGGCCCCAGGAGAGACCACAATCATCAGTTAGTCTTAAGAAATGAAGAAACTTGTTTGTTCTTCCTGAGACTACTGGGTCCCACCAGAGCATTTCCTGGTGCCTGGTCTTCACCTCTGCAGGTGGGCTGGCTACTTCCACCTCACAGGATGGGGGCGGGGGGCTGGCTGAGCTAAGACTAGCACACCTAACTTAGCAAAAATGAGACGCTGCTGGGTTCACTCAGGCATGCTGTGGGATAGAGGGTGTGGGGTGTAGGATGAAAGTAAGTAGAGAGGGTTGGTGTTTGTGCCTGGCCAGGGGGCAGCTGGAGATGGTTATCTGTTAATATCCAAATGGCTTGCTTTTGAACCAGAATCTAGTGTTTAAAGGAAAGATACATTTGGACCCAATTTCAAATGATTTGCATCCAGATGATGGCAACAGAGAAGCCAGTTCATTAATTTGTCTAATAGGTTAAAAAAGACTTCGCCTGCTAATCAGTTTCTAACTCACATTATTATTATTTTTTTTAATGTAAAGGCCAAATTGTAGTCCTCTCAAGAGAGAAGAGATGAATGATCATAGAAATTTGTTCATGCCACCCAGTCCCCTCAATCCTTTTTGCATCTCAGGAAAATCAATGTGTAGTGATCTGTATCAATTATTATTACAACCACACCAAATGGTTTTCTTGTGTGAATAATAAAAACCTTACACTTACATGCATTTTATGGTATTCCAAAATGTTTTAATTTTTTTTTCATGCAGTAACCCTATAAGGCAGAGCAGTATTAGATTGAACCATATAAAATGGTCATTTTTATGGTCAAAAGTGGCCAAATATTGACAATTTTGTATATTTCAACCTACTGTTAGTGTAACCAGTTAATGCATGAGTCAAACAATTTATAGCTGTGTTAAGCAACAACTTGAGCTTTCCTGGTTCTGAGTGCTAGAGATGGACTAGGATCCCGGTCTTCTAGCCTTTAGCTCAGTGTCATTTCCATGGCAATATTATACATAAGAAAAGAATGTGGCCATAGTAATATAAACCAAATTTAAGCATGTTGTCTATGTTTCTTTTGTGATAAATTCACTATAGATGATGATAATGAGAAAAACTTCAAGAAATCTGCTTTAAATGTTCTTCATTAATTTTTTTGCAACTGCTTGCATTTTTTCCCAAATTAGCAAAGTGCAAAGAATCAAGTCATTTATGCTATGAAAATATTACATATTTAGTTTTCCAAATTAATTGGCTATGAGTAAATTGTTTTTTACCTCTGCTATTTAGGGTTCAGGGAGCTAAAGAAAAGAAAATAAGAATTATGTCTGATTAAATTATTGAAAGAATTTTTATGTTATGAAAAATTATTTCGTTACATGTCTTAGTTTTCTTTTTTAAAGAAGTCCATTCTGAGAAAGATAAAAATATATCTGTTTTCTGACATAGTTGTCCTAAATAATACCTGAATTAGAATTCACATCAATCACCCAATCCCTCTTTTGTTTATGCTAATGTTTCTTCAAAATACAGATGTGTTGCAAATTAGTAAATCATATATGACTTGTTAGCTTTTTTTTTTTAATGCTACAGGGGATTCCAGAATATTATTATATATGTAATGTTTTCCCAAGATTTAGCAAATGACTATCAAACATGGAAACACAGTTTAACAGCTTAAACTAAAAGAAATGCACATCATTAATTTAAATTCAATTAGCTGGCTGCATCCTAGCGAACGGCACTAGCTAAGGGCTTCGAGTGTGTGGTGTGGGAATTCCGTGGGTCCAGCCAGCCCCTGGTTTCTGTGAGCAGCTCGCAGTTGTTTTGTTGCCCTCGAAGACAGATCCCTTCTCCCCGGGCTGCACTCACAGCTTCTCGGGGCACGGGGAAGATGGCACCGATTTGTTTACCCATGAATGCTTTTGTGAGAGGAGAGAGCCTCTGTGCTTCAACATTTCCCCCTGGACAGAGACTTGGGCGGGGGGAGGAGGGTACGTCTGTGCCATTTTACTGTTTTTATCCTTCTGGCTCTTTGAGAGGATCTTCTTCTACCTTCTAAGCTTAAAACCTAACAACAGAAAAAGAGGTTTTTCCACACTATTACTCATTGTTATTTCCAGACACAAATGGGTTATCAAAAAAATTCAGGACATTTATTTATTTATTTATTTATTTATTTTTATTTATTTATTTTTATTTATTTATTTATGGATGGAAAGACAACTCCAGAAATATCATTTGGTTGCATGTGTATTTTTTTTTTTTTTTGATACCTAGTGGATTCTGTCAGCAGGGGAGGCTCTATGAGAGAGAATCAGGAAAAAAAAATCTCGATATATATGGTCTTCTACACTGAGATTCCCCTGCCACATATACCCACACACTCATTTTACATTTTTGGTCTATGACTATACAAGGTTGTCCATGTTAAGCGAAAACAAAACATCAATAATAATCCTGCATTAACACATATTCTTAGTATGATACTCTTCATTGATTATCATGTTGATGGTGTATGATCCAATTTTATCTTTCAATTAAGTCACTGCTTAACCTTTTTTCCATAGATAAGAAAATGAAATATAAAAAGCTAAATAAAATAGCTATGTTAGTGGCAGTTGATGCATAATAGTAATAGTCTGAAGCTACCAGAACTCCAAAACTCAGTGGCTTAAAACATTAAGTGCTTATTACTCGTCATAAGTTTACAGATCAGCTGGGTAGTTCTGGTCTCTGCTGTGCTTACTCTTATCAGCTGTGGGTGGGGTAGTCAAGTCTCTGGTCATGACTGGGGTCCCTCCCCTGTTTAGGATTCATCTGGGGGCTGGCTGATCTGGCCTCACTGTTTTTTCTGATGTTTGGCTGATTCTTGACTAAGACAACAGGGGTGGCTGGTCCGTTATCTCGTTATGTGGCATACTCGCTCAAGTTTAGTCACATGGTGATGACAGGGCTCCAAAGGAGTAAGTGAAAAGGTTCAAGGCCTCTTGATGTTGAGCTTCAGATCTGGCATGCTGTCACCTCCACCAATTCCATTAGCAGAAGCAACTCACAGCCTTCCATCAAATTCCAGGGCAGATGAAATAGACTTCCCCTTTCAATGTGGGGGAGCCACAGAGTCACATTGCAAAGGACGGGGAGCCAGGGAGGTGTGAACATTTGTGGCCATTGTTAAATGTATCCTATCACAGTAGCGATTAGAGTGTTTTCAAAGTGTGTTGCACAAAACACTGGTCCCATCGGTGGTCTGCAAAACAACACAGATGCAAACACATACGAAAGGGAGAAGGGTGAATTTCCACATACAATGAGAAAATCGCATTTATTGGATCCCTCTCCACAAAGCTTAGAGATGAACCAGCAGAAACAGTGACTCTAACTTTCTTAGCAGGAGCATCTACAACTCCCCACGAGTTCCAAGCTCATTCTCCTCTCTCAGCAGCAGCAATTGACCTGAGACTCAGTTTCCCAAAGGCCCCTCAACTCTCCAGATACCAGACAAGTGGAATTTCCAGCAATCCCCCAAATGGCTGGTGTCCAACAAGTTCAGGCTGCTGGATGCCTGAGCCCCGTTCTCCTCATTGAAGATGGTTCTCCTGCTTATATCACACAAAGGGAGAGCAATAGGATGGCAGAGTCCTTTATGGGAATACAGCCCCGCAGTGTCTCCAGCTGTGCTCTGCCCCAGCATACCTCCCTCACATCTCCACAGGACTCTGAGAGAGCAGGGCTGGTGCACCTGCTGAGACCCGGCAGCAAATGACATTTGCTGGTGTTTGCACACAGGCCATTACAGGAGAGGGTCAAACAAAAATGATCAGGGTTCTTTGATTCTTTACTATAGAACCTAGTGCCTTTGGTGATTGACTCGCCAATAGACAGAATATACAGTTTCCCTAGCTTTGTAGGTTAAGGACCCTTTTTTCAAGGAGCATCTTGCAGATTTGATATGATAGAGGATGCACATTAGAAAATGATGTCTCATTTAAAGGCGATAGTTCAGTAAAATACATCGAAAATGCAAATTCCTGCAAATGCTCATTGTTTACTTTCTCACATATGCTTCTTCTACTTTCAATCCCTTCTGAGGAGTTTTTGACAGCCAAAATAAGCAACTAAACAGCAGCGACTGAAAAAAAAAAAAAAAGTAGAAGTTGAAAAAAAAAGACAAGGCCAAGAAAGAAAACAGTTAAAGCTGTCAGGTAAAATAGCCCAGTGCCTGTTACATTTTAGTTGCTCCACAGAAAGTGCGCTGAAACAGAATCTGAATGCAAAGTTTAATGTGAATGAGTACACAATGAAAGTAATATTTATGCTTCACTCAACGAATCGTAGTTGTGCCTCTGCTATGTATCGGTTGCGTAGGTTACTGGGGACCTACAACAGTGGTCGGCAAATTCATTAGTTAACAGAGCCAAATGTCAACAATACAACGATTGAAATTTCTTTTGAGAGCCGAAAACCGACTTCCGCGCATGGGCCATGAAGTTTCAATCGCACTGTATGTGCGTGCCCGCATGAGGTCTTTTGTGGAAGAGCCACAATCAAGGGGCCAAAGAGCCGCATGTGGCTCGCAAGCCACAGTTTGCCGACCACTGACTACTACATCCTTAAGAGGCTTACAGTCTAGGGCAGGACTGATCAAGGTGGGGCTCGCCACGTGTTTGGGCCAATACAGTGTATCAGAACTCCGCTGAGCTCCTTTGTTTATGCATTGCCTCTGGCTGCTCTCACGCTCAGTGGCAGGACTGTGTGCTGAGACTTATGGCTGACAGAGTTTAAAATATTTACTGAGTGGTTCTTTACAGGAAATATTTGCTTACAGACTCCAGGTCCTTCTTTAACTGCTTCAGCATTCTTTCTCTTAGAGAATATATTTTTTTCTTATGGATGCAATGACTTCTTCTGTAGAAATGACTCTGTAATCTCTATATCCAGTCACAGACATGAGAAATCTTTCTAGAATTTCTCAGTTCATCCTATGAAAGCAATCACCTGCTTGCTGTGCTTACTGTCTATGTTAGTCCTCGTCTAGATCAGGGTTGACACATAGGTTAAAGGCGAACAAGAAACATGACCATTCAGATTTGAGGTGCATATGGAACACTTTAGTATTGCCCTAATGATATCTTGTTTTACTTTGGACTTTCTCAAGGTGCTTACTATAAGTAACTTTTTTTCTCTAATATGCCAGGGAAATTACCAAAAATCACTGATATCATTGCTGTCCAGTTGTGAGAGCACATGCAGGGGAGTTAAGTGATCTACAAAATGGTTGATTCCCTGACAGTGAGAGTTACTCCTAAGGTTGAGCAACAGGGCTGCTCCTTCATTCCATCCCATGCAAAAGCTGGACTTGCATTAAACTGGACTTCCTGGCATTTCCTTCTCCAGGTCTTCATTTCAATTTAGCTACCCCTGTCCCCAAATGGAACTCCCTCTATTATTATTCGGTAGAAAAATGATCGTGCAAAGGTTGGTGTTATTTTTCCCCCCAAGAATTCCCCGCAAGGTTATTTCTGCCTGTGTGCTGCCTTAAGCCTCTGACATGGTTCCTTCCTTGTTCCCAATTGCTGGGGTTGCTTCTGTCTCTATGGAAAGGTGACAGTGTAGGTGCAATAAGCTCTGGATGAGTGGAAAGCCACTAATTCTGCCCTCTTGCTTTAACAGAAGCACTTCCTAAAGGAAAGAGGCGACTTCCCCTTCCTAGTTCTAAAAAGCAAATTTTCAGGAATTGTAGAGACAATGGAAGTCTAAGAGATTTTCATAAAAGAAACAGCAGCCAGACGATTTTTCTCCCAGGACTGCTGGAGCTCAGCTGCTATATAGCTCTGCAACTCTGCTCACTCACTCTGTCCTCCATGTATTGTATTTCAATAAAAACTTAATAAACAGAATATTAAAGATTTGAAGAATTATACAAAGTATTCAATTTCTAACCCTGCCATTTATTTTATTTTTATGAGATATCAGGACCAGTTTAATAAGTATAATAAACATAAACTCTGGCATTTATAACACTATTCACCAGATTAATACCAAATAATATTTTCTAGAAGTGCCATTTTAATAGGAATAAATGGATAAACAGATATGCCTGAGACTTACTCTACCAAGATTGCAGGAGCTTCAATTTTTGAAAGCAAATTAACAGCCAAAATCAATATTTTCTCCATTAATTTCATATTCCCTGGAAGAGTTTTACTAGTGGAAGATAGCAAAAGGTATGCTGGTATTGGGCCAGCCAATGCTGTTTTTGATGCATATTAAAAAAAGAGTTCCCATATTTTAGTCTTAACTGATGGCCATGAGCTTCCTAATATAGATGTCTTAACAAAATCCCTTGCACATGCACATGAACACAGTTGGCAGTTGATATTATCAGATTTATCTGGGGCATGGGATAGGATGATGTATTTTATTATTAATATTTCTAATGTATTATCTCCCATTGCCCTCTTTCTTCCTATTTCTTGGCTAAGGTATTCCAAGATGCTGATGACTTCAAAGAAGACCCAAGGTCATAAAAAAGAATATTCAGAGAAATGGGACCTGGTCAGACCTTAAAGGAAAAGAGCTGAGTATTTAGAAATCTGAACCACTTTAAGATAAAGGCAAAATGTCACACTGCAGAGAATGTGCAGTTCAATATCTTGTAACACAAATCTATACTAATAAAAGCTTAGGTGGTGTCTCGCCTTCACATCATCACAAGATGGCCGCCACAAGATGGCCAACAGGGGAGGGCAGTTGTGGGCAACCAGGCCAGCAGGGGAGGGCAGTTGGTGGTGACAGGCCTGCAGAGGAGGGCAGTTGGGGACAAGATCAGGCCAGCAGGAGAGGGCATTTGGGAGAAATCAGGCTGGCAGGGGAGGGCAGTTGGGGAGAACCAGGCCAGCAGGGGAAGACAGTTGGGGGTGAGATCAGGCTGGCAGGGGAGGGCATTTGGGGGTGATCGGGCAGGCAGGGGAGCAGTTAGGCATCAATTAGGCCAGCAGGGGAGTTATTAGGGGGTGATCAGGCTGGCAGGCAGAACTGGTTAGGGGCAATCAGGCAGGCAGGCAGGCAAGCGGTTAGGAGCCAGTAGTCCCGGATTATGAGTGGGTTGTCTGACTGGAGAGGGTGCATGCTGGGCTGAGGGACACCCCCCCCCCCAGTGCACGAATTTTATGCACCGGGCCTCTAGTCTAAGTATAAAACAATATCCAAATAACAAAAACATTACCAATTAATGATCCCCAAGCCATAGTCAGATATTATATTTACACATAGAATTGCAAAAATATATAACTTTGACTAATATTAATTAATAGAGGCCCGGTGCATGAAATTCGTGCATGGGGAGGGGGTCCCCTCAGCCCAGTCTGCACCCTCTCCAATCCGGGACCCCTTGGAGGATGTCCAACTGCCAGTTTAAACCAGCAGTTGGACATCCTTCACACAATCCTGGACTGCTGGCTCCTAATTGCTCACCTGCCTGTCTGCCTGGTCGCCCCTAACTGGCCCCCCCACCAACCTGATCACCCTCACTGCCTCTGTGTGCTGGCCTGATCGCTCCTAACTGACCCCCCCCCCGCCAGCCTGGTTGCCCCCAACTGCCCCCTCCCTGCTGGCCTGGTCATCCTAGCTTCCCCCCCCCCCCCGCCATCCTTGTCACCCTTTACTGCCCCTCTTGCTGACCTGGTTGCCCGCAACTGCCCCCCACTGCCGGCCTGGTCACCCCACGCAGCCTGCTACTCCATCGTTTGGTCGCCCCTCACTGACCCCTCTGCTGGCCTGGTCGCCCCACGCAGCCTGTTCAGTAGTCTGTTCAATTGTGATGGCTGCTTAGGCTTTTATTATTATAGACTAGCAAATGGTTTCGTATTAGTCTCACTAAACTGATACCAGCTTCTCTTCCTCTGAGAAGAGGGGAAAGAAACTAAGACTCTTCAAAAGGAGAATGTATGCAATATTTCCTCTGAAATACTGACATACAGCTAAATGTCCAGAGTGTGGTGAGAAAAAATAATATTTATTAGCACCTATTATGTGGTAGGTATTCTGTAAATTAAGATATCCTATTGTGTAGGCAGTATTCAATGATCCCCAAGAACCCCAACCCTTAGTGCACACAACAAACATTAACCTAGATACTGCTGAGATCAGATTTTTCAGATGTAATTAAGCCCCAAATCAATTAATCTTAAAACAGGGAGACTAGGTGGCTCTGAGGTAGTCACATGAACCCTTTAAAAGCAGAATGCTTCTCTGACTGATCACAGAAGAGGAAGCCAGAGGTTCAAAACACATGAAGGAGGTAATGCACAGGAGGCAGTCAATCAATGGTTCTCTGTCATCATTGATGTTTCTATCTCTCTCTCCCTCTCCCTTCCTCTCTCTCTCTCTCTCTAAAATCAATAAAAACATTTTTTAAAAAAGAAAGTAATGCCCTGTTGCTGACTTGAAGGTGGAAGGAGCCACATGGCAAGGAATGCACTTGGCCTCCAGGATCTAAGAGAAGCTATTGGGGAAAATGAGATCCCAGTCCTACAAGCTCATGGAAATTAGTAAGTAAGGTTGCAGGAGGACCCTGAGCCCCAGATGAGAACAGAGACCTTGATTTCAGCTTGATGAGACCCTTTGCAGAGAATATAACCATGTCAAGCTCATATTTCTGACCAACAGATAATAAATGTGTGTTGTGTTAAACAGCTATGTTTGTGGTCCTTTGTAATGCAGCAATGTAAACAAAAGCTGAAGTAGCAACCCCTATATCTCAGAAGGTTAACAGAATGCAGTTACCTCTTTCTGCAGCTGTATGTCTCCTGTGAATGTCCAGGGATTGGGTGGGATATGCTTCCCAGAATTTTTCAGCATTGCCCTTTATAGAACGGAAGATACCTTAGGTTCTTGGGGGAACAAGGTACTCAGAGGTTTGCACACCAGCTCTTGTGTGCCCTGGCCCAGAATGGGACATATAACTCAACTCAAAGGCCAGAACTAGTCACATGGCACCACCTAACTGCAAGGCAGCAAAGAAATGTGAAGAAGCAGGTAGAATATTTGGTGAGCCCTTCTGCATCTGCACCTGATAACATTCATAACTGTGATCTTGTGAGAAATGCAGTATCAACAGCTTTGAACAGATGGGCTAACTAAGGCTCAGGGAGGACAAGCAACTTGCTCAGGGTCACACAGGTGACAGAGTCCAGATATAAACCTAATTTTGTGTAACTATAAAGCATATATCCTTTTCACTGTATCATTCAGGAGGGGTCATCTAAAGAGACCACTAAAGAAGCTTGGTCTGGAAAAGAAAATATGCGACTGAGCCAGAAATTGAAGGTCATCTTTAAACTTGAATCTTTGATTCAACTTCTAAACAAGTGTCTTATGAATAAACATAAGCAATCAGAAAATGTTAGAGTTTTAGGAATGACAATAGCAGCTTATATTTTACTATATGCAAATACTATTCTAAGTACCTTACATATTATAACAAACCCCTATGTGTTAGATTCAAGTATCCCTATTATATAAAATATTTGCTATACAGAGAGATCAAACAAAGACAACATCTGGAAAAAGGCAAAGTGAGGATCCAAACCCAAAATCTGGTTTTAGAACTCAAGGTTCTCAACCAATGCTATAGTATACCTGTCCAATTTATCTCCTTTCATAGCTTCCATCCACATCTTCCATTCACTAGGGATTTCTCTCTACCTGGTTCCTGCCTTCAAATTCATACATGTTTTTCAGAGCCATAGTCTGTACTTCCCTTTCTTTAACAACCTCTGTTATTCTCAACGGAAGTGAGTTTTATTTTCTCCAAACCCCAGCTAACTATTGTATTTTAATTAGGGTGTAGATGGTATTCTGTCTTGTAGAGTATCAATATTCAATTCGTGGTCAGTTGGAACAACATTCCCATCCCAGCCAGACATCCACATCCAATTCCCTAGCTCTTGTTAGTTATGTTACATGGCAAAGAAAAAAAGAGTCTTTGCAGATATGATTAAATTAAGGGGAGATGAAATGGGGAGCTTACCCTGGATTATGTAGCTTAAATTCAGACACATGTATCCTTGTAAGAGAGAGGAAGAGGGAGATTACACACACACACACACACACACACACACACACACACACACACACGAGAAAGCAATGTGACCTGCAGAAAGTGGATTGATGCAGCCATAAGCCAAGGAATGCTGGCAATCACAAGAAGTTGGAAAAGACAAAGAACAAATTTTTCCATATAGCCTGCTGACATCTTGATTTGGGCCTAGTAACAGATTTTGGACTCTGGCCTCCAGAATTATGAGAATCCTATTAATAAAAGGGTAATATGCAAATTGACTGCACCTTTGCTATGCCTAAGCCACGCCCACCTGTCACACCCACCAGCCAATCAGAACGAGTATGCAAATAAACCTAACCAAGATGGCTACAGCCGCAGAGAGCAAGGTTTCCCAGGCAACAGAGGAAGCCAAGCTTTCCGCCTGCCCTTGTAGGCCTAAGCCTCCACTCAAGCTGCAAAGTTTCAATTATAGAAGGTAAACAAATCTTAACAGAAATGGCGGCAGCCACGGAGCTGGAGAGAGCAAACCAGGGTTGCCCCCAGCAATAGAGAAAGCAAAGCTTTCCACACACCCAGGCCAGGCCCAGGCATCTGCTTAAGGCTACAAAGTTTCAATTATAGAAGGTGAATTAACCCCAACAGAAATGGCTGCCGGCCACAAAGCTAGCAGGAGGCTAGGTTCCACTCCAGGCTACAAAGTTTCATTGTAGAAGGTAAATAAATTCCAGCTACCAGGGCCTCCACTTGGGTTGCCAGGGGGCGTGGCTGGCCTGCAAACCACCACAGGCCCCTTGCTCAGGCCGCCCCATGCCCCAAGGGAGCCCCCACCCTGATCCGGGACACCCTTCAGGGCAAACCAGCTGGGCCCCACCCCTGCACCAGGCCTCTATCCTATCTAATAAAAGAGTAATATGCAGACTGACCATCACTCCAACACACAATATGGATGCCCCCATGTGGTCAAAGATCCTGCCCCCATGTGGACATAAGATGGCCACCACAAGATGGCCAGCAGGGGAGAGCAGTTGGGAGGCACCAGGCCTGCAAGGGAGGGCAGTTGAGAGGGACCCAGGCCTGCAAGGGAGGGAATTTGGAGGCGATCAACCCTGCAGGGGAGGACAATTAGGGGTGACCAGGCCTGCAGAGGAGGGAAGTTGGGGGCAAACAGGCTGTCAGGGGAGCAGTTAGGCATCAATCAGGCTGGCAGTGGAGTGGTTAGGGGGTGATCAGGCTGGCAGGCAGAAGCGGTTAGGGGCAATCAGGAAGGCAGGCAGGCGAGCAGTTGGGAGCCAGCAGTCCTGGATTGTGAGAGGGATGTCCGACTGCCCGTTTAGGCCCGAGCCAGCAGTCAGACATCCATCTCACAGTTGGGGCTCTTGCAATCCGGGACCCCTCACTCCTTACTGCCCGCCTGCAGAGGAGGTGAGAGAGGCTCTGCCACTGCTGTTGTGCTCGCCAGCCGTGAACTTGGCTTCTGGCTGAGAAGCGCTCCCTCTGTGGTAGTGAACTGACCACCAAAGGGCAGCTACTTCATTGCACATCTGCCCCCTGGTGGTCAATGCATGTCATAGCGACTGGTAGTTCCACTGCTTGGTCGATTTGAATATTAGCCTTTTATTATATGATAGCTCTATGCTATGCATTTAGACTAATTATAGTAAAAAGTTGCGATTTAATCTTAGGACATTGTTAAAGGAAAAATCTCTGAGTGTATGTAATGTCAGTTCAACTTTCTGTGTGCAGTTAAAGGCACATGATATATGTTGCTCTCTGTTACTAATTGTAGGAGGTTCCCAAAACAAAATTTTCATCTTTCATTTCACTGCTTCAAATATATGGATACATGAGCTTGTTTCAAGGTTAAGTGATATTTATCTCTCACCAAATAATATTTCTATTGTTTATTTCTTCGGGTAGAAAAATAAAATGAACCAATTTTAGAAACATAAAAGTTACCACAAAAAAAGTATTAGATGAAAAGGGCTAGCACTTTCAGAGAAAAGATATGGATGCTCTTTACTTTCACATACTAATATTTACTACTGAAATACATTCACCTATTTTTTTTTAAGTTAAATGCAAGATCTCTATAACTTAAAAAAGGAGAAAGTCATTTCATGAGACTTTGATCAATACAAAATTAACATTGCAGGTACAATGAAACTCTGGAGCTGGCTCATAATAGAAAACTCCAATACACCTTGTAAGTGATGCCAAAATAAGCAAGAAGTTACTCTTTATTTGAGCAGTCAGATTTCCCTTCTGTCTGCAAACAGAGCAAAACCCAGGACATTTCACTACTGGAGAACCTCTAATGAGTGGGTAGTAAAATACCCACCTTTCTGACTGCCACTGGATATCAAAAAATTACTCTCTTCTGACTCAGTAATTACCCACCAAAAATTTAGAGCAAGTGGTCGTCACGTCACCCAAATTAGTACCTGACAACGAATGCTTTTGGCGAGGTTGGCAGCTGAGAAACAGGAAATGAGTTGCAAAACATTATTAAAACTTGAAAATAACAGCCTTAAAGGTGTGTGATCTACCATTCAAATACTCAAAAACTACTACGGAGAGAAAACTCACGCCTGGGTAGAAGGCAGGGAGCCAGTGGAGGAGAGGAAGCAAAGAAAACGCCACTCATTCTTTGCTCGCCCAGAAGGACCACAGCCAGGTCCCTGCTGCGTCATTATCATTATTACCACTGTCTGTTCAAAGGTGACAAGTTAACAGCATCAGAAGGAGGTAGAAGTTCCAGATGTGTGTTTGCAACTGCCTGCCAGGGCCAGGACTGTGTTCTGAAAAACTCTTGCTAGTCGTTGGATTATTTCCTGAGCGGATCAGTCCTTCCTAGCTCAACAAGGATGGCAGGAGGCTCACCTTGGAATATGACCGCGCACCTCATAACTCAGGTCTTCAAGTTTGAGCAAACTGGGCACAGATAAAAAAAAAGCTCAGCTTCTTTTTGTCTTCATGCTGAGTGCCACTGGAAATGGATGTAGATCTCTCAGGAGAATGGAGTGGTTTCTTGATAGTTTGACTTTAAATTAGTCTAACCGGGTCACTGAAATTCAATTTTTTTAACATTATTTTTGGTAGGATCATTGCAGTACTCACTCACCACTCAATCCATATTCATGTAATTCAACTGGAACATTGCAAATTTAGGCTTTAAAGGTGTAGTGACTTCTGAGTTATATTGTTGTTTATTTTTTTTTGTTGATTTATATATAGTGCATGTAATAAAAAAAAATCACTAATAACGTTATTCAGTAAGTACTGTTCTTGCCATGCAGAAGACTTCAGTTATATGGTCTATTGTAAAATTTTTAAATAGCAAGCCTTGAACCAGGTCAGAAGTGGCCAGACCATGGCCCATGGGCTAAATCCAGCTAATCCATTTGCGTACATATTGTCTGTGGACACTTTCCTTGCTGCAATGGCTGCTGAGGTGAGTAGCTGCAGAAAATATTTACTATCTCACTCTTTACAGAAAAAAAATTGTCAACTGGACAGATTGCACTGGATAATGGCACGGATATTATGTGGATTGAAGTCTTTACCACAAGAACATTCTCTGGTTTCTATATCATTATTGTCTGAGACTCTCTTGTCTGTATTCAAGACTGTCCATGATCAGTTCCCCTGTCCTATTCCCCTAACACTGTTGTCCAGTCCTACTCAGGACTGCATTCCCCGCACACACTGCGCATGCTCACACCTGAATATTGAGTGCTGCGAATCAGGGATATAAAGTGTATTAAGATGTGGTTTCTGCCTGTAAAGCACTTGCTGTCTAGTAGGAGCTCATTACCTAGAAAGCACAGTGCTTGCAACAGACTAGGTGTCACCTACATGTATACCTTACAGGTAGTTGAAATGAATGGAGCTGAATTAAAATACACAGGAGAGAACTGCGGCAATAAAGGTACATGGTGCTTCCATTCTGGCATCACCTGCAAATCAAACTCAGTGGTCTTTGTTCGTATTAAAAAGTTATAGAAGAAAGTCCCTGATAACTCCTTTCTAAGTTTACTTAACAGCATTTTCTAAGTTCAAAGAACACAGAAAAATTAATCTACAATAATAGAAGCCTTTTACTCAGTTATTTTTTCTATATATGTCTTGAACATTTTTCTATCTTTCTGTCAGAGAGAGAGTGATTGAGAGAGAAAAATAGGATCGATATTCTGAACATTAGGGACTGCTTTGTTTGGGTTATGAATAATTATTTGTGTCATGACATAGATTCCATTATGACATTTCTGGAAATACTAACATTACTGGTACTGCATTTTCCTCCTGAGGTAATACTTGGGGGTCCACTTACGAAATTGTGTTTAAATGAAGACTAATTAATTGTAAAAAGGACCTCTTGGCAAAGATTGCTCAAATTAAATAATAATTACCAAATATCCTCTTCACTTTATGCTATGGAGACTTGGCCTCAAAGTTTTACCAGGCTCTTAACAAGTCAGTCCCGGCTGGTAATTACTCAATAGTCTCTTCCTTTAATGGTATAAACCTGTCAGGTTTTCCACAGCTTCTGGAAAAGAAAGAGAAGAAGAAGAGAGAGGAGGATTAAAAGAGAATTTCACTCTTAATTTCTATCTAGGTAAGTACCACTTAAGTACTGAAGGCATTTTTTAGTTCAGCAACTCATGTGAAATACTCCAACACTAACCATGTGCATGAAATCAATGGTATTGCTTTCAGGCACCCAACAGATATCCTTACTGTAAGTTTGGTTTCAATCTAGAATCCTAGACCTTTCTGGCATGGAGACCTGAATGCTTCCACCCACTGCTATGATTATGTGATGTTAAAAAAAAATGAGTCTGTTAAGCATTTGATAGGAAATAGGGTTGGAGATATTATGAAAGTGTGCATGTTATTTTGGGTCTGTTCTAGAAGCAACATACCTGGTCTTGGGACAAGTGTCATCCTCATTCCACGAGTCGTCCGAAGGCTGACTGACCTGGGTGCAAAGTAGTTTGCTTGCCATCAGGACAAATTTGTGTGGTACCCGCCTCACTTGTCTAAGTGGGAGGGGCAGATAAGATGTGAGAGTTATAGCAAGATAATTTCCTAAAGTGTTAGGGAAAAAATAGAACCATTAAATTATACTTAATTTGAAACTTAAGAGTTTGTGAGCAAAGGATGGGTGTGTCTGGGGTGGGGTCAGCAACAAATATCCAGCTGTACCCTGGTGCTGTGGATTGAACTGTGTCCCTCAACAATGGATGTTAAAGTTCTAACCCCGCATGTGGTAGAGTTTGGAGCTGAACCTTAAAGACAAGATTAGAGTTACATGAGGTCATGTGGGCAGGGTCCTCATGATGGAATTAATATCCTTATGAGAAGAGACACCTGGCCAGGGTTGTTCAGTTGGAACATTGTCCTGTTCACCAAAAGGTCGCTGGTTCAATTCCCAGTCAGGACACATGCCAGGGTTGTGGGCTCCATTCCCAGTAGGAGGCATGCAGGAGGCAGCGAATGGATGTTTCTCACATTAATATTTCTCTCTCTCTCTCTAAAACTCAATAAAAAGCTCAGCTGGTGTGGTTCAGTGGTTGAGCATCAACCTATAAAGCACGAGGTCATGGTTCCATTCTCAGTCAGGACACATGCCTGGGTTGCAGGCTTGATCCTCTGTGTGGGGTGTGCAGGAGGCAGCCGATCAATGATTCTCTCTCATCACGGATGTTTCTATCTTTCTCTCCCTCTCCCTTCCTCTTTGAAATAAAAATATATCCTATCTAATAATAGACAAATATGCAAATTGACTGCACCTTTGCTACACCAAGCCACGCCCACCAGCAAAGCCACGCCCACCAGCCAATCAGGACTAGTATGCAAATTACCCCAACAAAGATGGCGGCTAATTTGCATATCAAGACAGCATAGAAAGAAGCCAAGAGCTGCTGAAGGGAGCAAAGCTGCGGAGAAGCAAGCAAGCCAGGGGGAGGAGAAGGGAGGAGCGGAGGCGGGGCCGGGGGCAAAGGAAGGAGAGTGGGCAGGCTGGCGGAAAAAGGAGAAAAGCAGGTGGGCTGGTGGAGAAGGCGTGGCGGGGGAAAAGGGAGGAGCGCAGGCGGGGCTGGGGGAGAAGGGAGGAGCGGAGGCAGGGCCAGGGGAGAAGGAAGGAGAGCGGGCTGGTGGAGAAGGGAGAAAAGCAGGGGGGCTGGCGGAGAAGGCAGGGCAGGGGACAGGGGAGGAGAGCAGGCGGGGCGGGGTAGAGTGCAGCAGGAAACCCTATTGCAGGATTTTTCCTGCAATGGGAATGCTAGTTTAAAAAATAAAAATCAATTAACATATTTTTAAAGAGACACAAGAGCATTCTCTCTCTCTCTCTCTCTCTCTCTCCCTCCCTTTCTCTCCTCTCTCTCTCTCTGCCATGTGAGGACACAGAAAGAAGGCAGCCATCTACTAGCCAGGCAGAGGCTCTCACCAGAATGTTACCATGTTGGCAGCCTGCTCTTGGACTTCCATCCTCCAGAACTGTGAGAAATAAAATTCTGTTAACTATGGTGTTTTGTTATGGCAGCTCAAGCTGACTGAGACACCTGGTACGCAGAAGATTTCCATATTTCTTTAGCAAAGGGTGGATCTGAAGGAGTGGCCTGAGTCTGAAGCCTTGATTAATACATAAACAGACTCCGAGTGACTCTTTTTCTACTTATCGCCAAGATACAATCTGGCACAACAGTTTTGTTTGATAGACAGCATCGGCCCGTGCTTGTCAACTAGCCAATGTGAAATAACATTATTACTGTATAATGTAGAGTTAGGCTGCATAATATTTCCATTGTATGACACGCATGATGAAGAGATTTCAGAGGTCTCAAATGTTTACATAATTAGCATTACATATTTATAAAATCAAGGTACCACTAGCACCATTATTACCATATTTCCTTCCTTCCAGGGTGTTGATACGTATGCGTGTTCACTCCCAAGAATGATCAGAACAAATGCCTCCATCTCCAAGGGCTCCTTGTGTCCCCTCCATCCCCACAGAAGGCATAGGAACCCCTCACTTCATCTTGTGGCCTTGCCCAAAATAAAATAATCAGGGCCAGCTGGAGGAATGAGAGGAGAGAACAAGAGGGAACCGGCCTGAAATACCTGGCTCCCATGTAGTTTATCGCTCTCCTGCTGGTTTGAAAGGCTTATGTAGCCATAGGCTATCTCCAGCTAGAAAGATGGTTCAGTGACATCCCTTTGGTAAATAAGTAGCTCTTCCTCCTCCCTCTAAACGTCACATTGAAGTAGACTGTGTTTTCTGATTAATTCAGTTTGAATACCGCTGACTGTCTGTCACTGTAGTCATATGTCACTGGTGGCAGCTCAGAGAGTCTAACCTTCTCTAACATCGCTGCACACAATTCATTTCAAAATGTGGTCTAATAGTTACCGAATACCTGCAAGGTAAAGGGAAGATGGGATGCATTTTCCCTCAAAATAGCCTGCAACCAAATTTATGAAAGCAAACTCCGTAGGCACAGCCGTGTTCTCTGCAATCAAAGGCTGTACGTCACTTGGAAATTTCCCCAAAGAATTGCCTTCATCTTTCACCAGAGCCTGACCAGGCCCTTGGTATTCAGGCACGTGAGGAGACATGGCACCTCCTTACGTTTTCTTTGGGGAATAATTAGAGAGGGACACAATACCATGACCCTCTGTCTTTAAGTGGTCTGGCAGCATAACCTTAGGTTTTCACAATGAGCAGACACAGGCAAACCCTGCACGACGTATCTCACTTTTTTCAGTTCTGGAGGGAGAATGGTGTGGGGGGACCCTGGGCTTTGGAGTTAGAAATTGGTAACTCTCGCTTTGAATCACCTTCCTAATGTAAGGAAAGCTACTGGAGTTTTCTGACCCTCCGTTCTCCTTCCACAAAATGGTAATAGTATCTCCTCATGAAGTTGCTGTGATGAGCAAATGAAACCTGGAGGGGGCAACCTCCAGCATCTTGTCCCTTGTTCATTGAACACACATTGGCAAATACTGCTACCAAAGTATATGCACTGGTTTTGCAAAGAGCCATGTGCAAAAGGGACAAGGCTTTGACCCAATCTTGCTCCAGGCTTTGGCCTCCACCTCCAGCAATAAATACACACTTCTCTGCTTGCAACTTCATGCACAGGGACATGTGTTCCTCTTAACAGTGAATGCTCTGGGCCAGTGGTCGGCAAACTCATTAGTCAACAGAGCCAAATATCAACAGTACAACGATTGAAATTTCTTTTGAGAGCCAAATTTTTTAAACTTAAACTTCTAACGCCACTTCTTCAAAATAGACTCGCCCACTGGGCCGTGGTATTTTGTGGAAGAGCCACACTCAAGGGGCCAAAGAGCCGCATGTGGCTCGCGAGCCACAGTTTGCCGACCACGGCTCTGGGCAGTCTCTCTGATCAATTACTTTATATCATTTTCAAATTGCCACATGTCTACATTTTTCCAAATAGTGGTCCCCTGACCATGGTATGGTAGAGGGATTCCCTTCAACGTATTAAGAAGTGCCACAGACAGAAATGCTTCTGGGCTATTGGCTAAGAAAACTACCATAAGCTGCTTATCAGAAGTATTGCATTTTCCCTGAATGGTGAGCTGCTTTGTCAGTTGCTTGGGCTGTGTGAAATTCCTTCTTTTTGTCATGATGGGTCACTGCACAGAAGCTAACAGTAGACTGCCATCTCCCTGGTGGATGCCAAGGCCCTGGGCAAAACCCTGAAAAGCTAGCCTTGGTTGGAATCCAAGCCCATATATAAATGTAAGTGGCAGGAGTGTGGTTATAATTGTGCAATTTTAAAAGATGTGTAGGTTAACCTACCTTGTGGAACCAGACCTTATGTACAAAGCATGGTGTTCTCTAGTTTCCTATACTGGTCAAATAGTCTGGTATAAAATATTCCATATTTCATTCTCATCTTAAATGTCAAGATCCCAAGTTTCAGTACATAAAGGAGCACCACAGGAAGCCAAAAACGGGAGTTTCCAGTCCTGTTGTACTAGTGGTGATTGGTGGCATTGGGCACATCATTCCAAATCCTGAAACTCAGTTTCCACATCTGTAATAGTCACTAGGAGCTTCAGATATGTCTTGAGGTAATCATGAAACTCATGGGAAGACCCTGAAGTAGAAATTCTTGTTCACCACACAGCCCCAGACAAATGTAAGACATGGAAATTGCTATGATTGGCCCTAGCCGGTTTGGTTCAGTGGATAGAGCTTCAGCCTGCAGACTGAAGTATCCTGGGTTCAATTCTGGTCAAGGGCTCATGCCTGGGTTGTGGGCTTGATTCCCAGTAGGGGCATGCAGGAAGCAGCCAATCAATGATTCTCTCTCATCATTGATGTTTCTATCTCTCTCTCCCTCTCCCTTCCCCTCTGAAAACAATAAAAAAAAAAAATTTTTTTTTAAAAGAAAGAGATTGCTATGATTGTAATCGAACACGTTATCCAGTTCCACACAATTACGGAGAGGCTAATTGCTGCCACTCTCAGTTTTTTGTTTCATGCTAAGTGTCTTGGGCCAGGCCAATCAGTGTACTGTTTTTATGCTGAGTGGTAATGACATAGGAGAATTGTATTCTGCCTGGTAATGGTTTGGATTATACAAATTTGCATTTTTGACCAGAGACCTGGGAGAGTTTACTGAGCTTCATGAAGTTTTAAAATTGAGTCATTTATATATAGTACTAATTATAGTAATATTGATAATAACAACATCAATAATCCTATCTAATAATAGACAAATATGCAAATTGACCGCACATTCGCTACACCCAAGCCACACCCACCAGCCAAGCCACGCCCACCAACCAATCAGGACTAGTATGCAAATCACCCCAACAAAGATGGCGGCTAATTTGCATATCAAGACAGCATCGAAAGAAGCCAAGAGCTGCAGAAGGGAGTAAAGCTTCGAAGAAGCAAGCAAGCCAGCGGTGGGGGGGGGGGGGGAGGAGAAGGGAGTAGCGAAGTCAGGGCCGGGGGCGAAGGGAAAAGCAGGCAGGCTGGCGGAGAAGGCGGGGCGGGCAACAAGGGCGGAGTGGAGGCGGGGCCAGGGGAGAAGGGAAAAGCAGGCGGGCTGGCGGAGAAGGCGGGGCGGGCGACAAGGGTAGAGTGCAGCAGGAAATCCTATTGCAGGATTTTTCCTGCAATGGGAATGCTAGTAATAATATAACACTCAAAAAGGTTAAGTGGCTTTCTTTAGGACATGACAGTTAGAAAAAAATTAAGATTAACTTACACCTAACTCCGTCTGGGTTCAAACACCATAATTCAGAGTCCTAGAGTTTCATGGCCTCTGTACTCTGCCTGATAAACTTTCGGAGAAAGGCAATGGCCAAAAATCATGTGACCTCAAACTCCTTCCTTTAATTCTCAAGAACAAATGCTATTACCTACTATTCCTATTGATGTAAACACAGAGCACCCAGTCTCAAGTTTGGGACTAAAGGCCATGGAGCAGACCACAGACGATAACATAAGCAAGGTGCCTATCAGGATGCTTGGCATTAAGAGATGGAAATTCCTTCTCTAATCTATACACAATATCTGAACAACTGGTACTAAAGTAGCCAACTCAGATCACTCAGACTTTATCACCTTCTAAATATAAATGTGCTTGTCAAACTGATGTCTTTTCACTGAATTGAATGACTGTTTTCACACCAAGCAGAGGGAGGCAGCATTTTTCTGGATTGCGTGTCATTTGGCCACCAGCTCATGGATGCACCCTGCATGGCCTCCACAGTTCTTTCCCAGGTTGGCCAGTGGTCATGCTCAAGGCCTCTCATGTGCACTCAGGGGCCAATATACTCCAGCTTGTCCCTTCTCCATCTCTCCCTCTCCCTAATGATCCTGACACCTGCTTTGCAGTCAGCCAGAGTGCTGAATTCTTGTAGAAGGGAATTTAGAATGGCACTGGGGATGGATTTGATTTGCTTTATTTGCAGTAACTGGTTTTAGGCATTTTTTCATCAAATCTTGTGCCATTTCCTGAGCTCGTAACCAATTACCTCTGTAATCAGCCTCGGTGTCCAGTATTAGGGAGGACTTAAAGTCAACAGTGCTGAAAAGCACTGCTCCAAAAATAATCCCCCTGGGAGGGGCAGAGAACACTCCCTGAGACCATCGGCGTCTCTCCCCATGGACATTCTCTGAATTCTCTCCACTGTTACTTGCTTTTTAAAAAACCTAGATAATATTTCCTGACTATGAAGAACCATTATCCAGGTGTCCACAAAGCACACCTGTGATTCAAAGGTATTTCTGTTCTGAGAACATTTGCACCAGGACCATATTAACTGCATGGGAGAGCAAAACAATGGGAAAATTTGCTAGAACCTTTTATTTATTCATTTATTTATTTGGCAAAATGGTAGATGAATCACTTAACACACTGTGAAGAAGCATGATAAAGAAAGAATTGTGGGGATTTTGTTGTTGCTTTGTTTTGTTTTTTTTATGATCACCCATGACTCAAGTAATCAGAAGGCCAAGATATAACCCTCTGAGCTGTGCTGCTTTTGGCTCACTCTGAATAAATTAATAGAATCTAAAACACTTGAATCTTACATAGTCTATAATTGTATGCCTCTTGGGTTTGCCATTATTCTTGTTATTCTGAAATGTACACATATTTCTCTTTCAAGTAATAGTAATAATACATATTTTTGAATTGAAGGAAGGCTCTATAACCTTTTCTATCTTTTGTGGTGCATTCATCTGCAAATGTACTTTAAAAACTGTAAAACACTATATAACATAAGGTATTTACCGTGTGTGGTACGTATATTTTTATTTTACATATAATCACAATAATAAAAGGATTCTCGCTTGCATGCTAAATGATAGCAATACTATTTCACCAAGCTCACAGCCCAGCCAGGCTCTCTGCTGCCTTGCGAATTTGCAGACTAGACCTGGTGAACCCTTTCCAATCTGACAAATGTCACAACCCATCCACCCGAGTTACCATATGTGGCTCCAGCTACGAGTATCAGCACACAATCATACATTTTTACAATGGGTCTATAAAACAACCATTATAATAAATGTCTGCTTAATTAATACATTAGGACATAAAGCAATTTATTATGCTCTTATTTGCTATCATTCTCCCTGCTCGAATTTAATAATGCAAAAAGGTTTCTCAGATGCCAATCCCTGAAAATAATAAAAATACATTCATCATGGATATTGAATGCAGACACGCCTGGCAGTACTGCTGGTGAAGAGGAGGCAGTCAGATGTGGAGAAAGAAACGGGGCTGTTTGCACAAGCTTGGCTAGATCAGGTCTTAAGGAGCCTGGTGCAATGCTTGGCATGACAGTAAGGAAGGTGCCCGGAATAACTATTATTACCATATGCAACAAAAGGGGGAGGGAGAGAGGGAGTTGGGGTGAAAAGCTTTCAAGTCAGTTAAATTCATGAGGGCTATGGAGGCTCAAATTGAAATTATCTCACTCTGTGCTGATAAATAAAGTAGCTCTGGTACCTAAATCATGACACTAACTATACGTTTCGATTTTTTTAAGTAGTGATTAGGTGGATACTCTGGGGAACCTACCAGCCTTCGCAGAGATAACAGACTCAACTTAATATCAACTTAAAAAGAGACTTGAATTCTAACCAATCTCGTGTAATGAATTGAAATTCTATAGCTTTCAGAGGGGGGGAAAGATAAAAAAGCAACACGGCTCCATTCTCTAACTTGCTGTCAGGAAATATAATTTGTGCTCTCGGTGATTCACCTAGCTCATATGCAGCATGCAAATTTATTTCCCTAATAATCAGACCTGGAGATTGCCCAAGAGGATTAATAGCATCATTCCTTATGACCGCCAGGATATTATGCACCTCTGACATGGAAAAATTGTGTTAGTTCTACAGAGAAAACGCAAGGATATTTGTCCTGCTAGACAATATAATAGGCTGGTGCATCATCAGATTACAATGTCATTTCAAAAACCTTGAATACAAATAATGTACAGTGGGGGAAATGTTGGAACAACCTCCCTGAATTCAGTAGCCTTGAATTCACATGTATTTTTGTGTGTGCTATGTGATATATGCATATTTTTTATTAGAGCTTTCCAACATTGCCTGCAAAAAAAGGCAATGGTATTCTATATGCCATGCAATCTTATCATTGTTTCCTGGAAAACAAATGAAAAAGACACGAGGAAAGGGCTCCTTCTATGGTTTTGGTTTGTTTTTATCATACCCAAACACAGCTGAAGATAGCATTCAGAAACAAAACTTTCATAGGTAGACACTGATTGTATGGTAGGGAGGTGTGCACTCCTTGGTATATGTACAGATATAGGTATCTAAGATTTTATTTTCCCTTCCCATCTGTATTCGAATATGGAGTCATTCGCACCTTTCATTGCTTAATACTAGATACTCAAGGTAAAAAATATATATAAATTTCACAGTTGTTGTTTGGGACGATATTTTATTTCTTTATCTTTCACAATGAATTGGTCAGAAATTCTCCAGAATGGTAATGTCTCCAGCTGTACTTTAGACCAAAGCACACTGCCTTGAGACAAGACCAAATTTCATTATTATGCGCATGGGAGCAATAAGATTAGCTCCTACTGCTGCCCCTAAGGTGGAGCAGCAGGATGAACCAATGAGATGATGCTAATGTGCATGTTAATAGTATTCTGCTAGAAGAAGTTGGGATAATTAAACATGTACCGTCTCTTTAAAACAGAGCTGCGCACATTTTCTTCGGATGGGTGTTTACAAGAATTCCAATTTCAGGTCATAGCCATTTCTGAGATTGCTTAAGAAAGAGATGGGAATAACTTATCTTATTCATGTATTCAAGGAACCTTATAAAATGTGCAAAACATAACAGTTTTAAGGGGCACAACATGCATCTTATCTTGACAGAGCTGCTTTATTATGTGTACTGTTGTATACTGACCTAATATATGGAGCATTTTTAGCTAATATACCTTGCAGGAAACCAGCCTTTAATGTGATGGATTTTATGGTATCTCATTAGGGTGTGTTTATATAACCTGATACTAAACACATTTTCAGATTCATGTTCCTTATTAAAATTGTGAGCCACATTGATTTTTAGTTGGAACAGCAACAGAGTCATTTTTACTATTAAGAAGGGTAACTCTGAAGTTATTCCCAGGGCACATGTTCTCCAAACAAACTTGGGGACGTGCCCTTTTACAGCTTCAATTAGCATGGTCTTCATGGGATAGCCTCTGACAGCTGACTGCTTCGAGGTAGGTTACTCTCCATAATGCAGAATTATTAATTTTATAGGAAGATGTTCTCCTGGAAGTAAAAAAACACCACTCTTTTACTGCTTTTGTTTTCTCATCAGGGTCTTTTGATTTTATGAGTTAGCCCCAAATAATATTGATAGATTGACCCTGGAGAGATACCTATCTTCACATCAGAGCTTCTGGGGTTTTTTCTTAACTAACACTCCCAGCCACGGCAGTGTTTGTGTGAAAGTGGAAAATTAAAAAAAAAAAAAAAAAGAAAACCTTAACAGTGCAAGTTGTGTTAAACAAAATAATGACTTTCACATGGTGAAGTCTCCATTTTGTAAACTGATCCTGTAAGGTAACTCAGAAGTCAGCCGTAAATAGTGTCCCAGGGTATTTCAGTGGAGTCTAGGGAAATAATGACCTAGAGGTACTGTAAATAGTTTAAATTATTGGAAAGTCTTTCTAAGAAATGTAATCTGAGAAGGGAGAGAAATGTGTGTGTGTGTTTCTCTATTGTGAAGTGAGTACCCTTTGGAAGTGATCCAAACTCCAAATGCAAATATTTAGAGAAAAGAACTATCTTTTGAGGAAAGCAAAAACTTTTCCTTTTCCTACTTGTTAGAGCAAAGCTAGTTAACACAATCCAACCAGGATGAAAATAAAGAACATAGAGAATGAAGCACCGAAGTGTTTGTTTTACTTTTGTATTTTAAGCCTTGACGAGGGAAAGGAGAGAATAGGTTTTCAACAGCAACATATAGGAAACCTATGGAATCAGTATAGTTACTTACGATAGATTGAATGATGTTAAGCGTGTGGTTTCATAGTTTACCATATTGGTAACTTTAACTGCAATCCTGGAGTGGTAGTTCACAAGCCTCGAGTAATTGCCATCTATATTTGGCCTAAGAAATTTTAAGTCAGTACTTGTTCTCAGGGAAGAAGACAGTTTCCCTTTATTCTGCCCCTGGCATACTATTCATTATTAAACATTAAAGTTGTGTCAATTACTTTCATACTTCATTATTATCCCAGTTATTCTACCAGTTAATCAAGTCTTCTTTAAAGATGTGACTACAAACCAATATGAAGAATAGAGTTATTTGTGCTTTACATTTCTGAATTAACCATAACTAATAATTATTTTAATTCACCCCACTCACTACCCATCACCATAATCCCCCAAATAAGATAATAGATTGACTATCTCTTTAATTTTATTCAATGTGAGATTCAACTTTCAAAGTTAGTCTTTGGCTAAATATAAGAGCCGGGTTCCTGTATTTGTTTTAAATGGGGATGGACAGCTATCCTGAGAACAACTCTGTTGTTAGTATTAACAGCTTCACAGTTATTCGGCTTGAGGTGCAATTATTTTACCATTATTACATGCAAAGCTTTTAACAAAACAGTCGTTCCCTCCATTTAAGCAGAGAGTTTTATAATTTATTACATCTCTTTGGTCATCAACACACTATACAAACAGTTGGCCACCGGTGACCAATTACATTAAGGTTAAGCAACGTAACTTTAAATTAGAAATAAGCTAATGTATCTTCATCAAGGGCCTGCTGTGTTTTCACTGCTGTTTATGAGATGATACTAAATGTGGATATAGAGCACGCTCACTGGGACCAATTCCTTTCGGCCTGAAAATGGGAAAGTCTCAAGTGTACCGGGGTCCAGAGCTAATTAATGGGATAACATCTGCTTTAAGCATTCAGCTGGAGTAATTTCTATCAACTTCCCAGTGAAGGTGCAGGGGAAACTGTCAGAGAACCAAGTATCTATCATGAGCCATATTAATCTGTGGCGGGACTGCAAAGGCACTTTTCAGTCTTGGTTGTATATTCACTGGGGTGTTGCTATTATCAACACAGGTTTTCTCCCATTCTTCCTTCCATGCAGGAATGACTGGGGGCGGGAGTGGCGGGTAGAGAACATAAGCAGATCACCTATTGCATACACACAGGCCAGAGAGCTGTTCCTGTTCTCAAATATTCAATGGAGAAGAGATTAAGGGCAAGAATAAAACAGTCATGTTCCTTCTGAAACAATGTTTTAGCCACAAAGGCATTCGTGTTGTTTTATTGTGTTACTTAAAAACACAGCAGGAGGAATAGCAGTGCTGGAGAGTCGGCTTCAGAAGGAATAAGCCCCCTTATTCCGTGTTATTTCACGTGATCAGCTCTTGCAAACATGATTCCAGCTTTAGGAGTGACTAAATAAGGGCACCTGTCCTGTGTGGTCATTTACATATCTCCAACCTGAATGGAGGGAAAATAAGTCCTTCTCTGACACTTGATAATAAGTGATGTGTGTGGACATAGCAACCGCCGGCGTACCTTCCGCCGGGGTGTCCCACAAATCCTAATGCTTTATTTATGTACTTTGTTTTGTTTGCTTGCAGGGGAGTGAAAGTACGAGTCCATTTTAATGACATGTTCAGGAGGACATATTTCCATGTGTATGTTCTTTTGGAGTAAGCCGCTAAATTAGTATGCTTTCTATATAGTCATATAATCAAGTCAACAGCACCAAGCTTTATGATCCCCCTGGTTAAAGAGAGAAGAAAATACATTGTGTTCAGTGGTTGAGCTGAATTATGCTGATGTCATTTTTTAATAATCAGGGACCCAATAAGTGGCATACATAAAATATGGTCCTGAGGAAGAAATTAGAATAATGACCATTCCCCTTTCCCTAAAAGCGGATGGGGTCAAAGGCCAAATATCAGCTCACAATGAGTATGGGAAAATTCATGGTCTAAAAACCCACAGCCTCCTGAAAAGGATGTCACTCGGGGTTATTTTTAGAAATGAAAATGAGAGAAGAATCAGTACATTTTTTTTTAAAACCTTAACATTTACACCATTGGGGGGGGGGGAGTTAGCATTTTTTCAGATGTTTAATAATCTTAGGAAATTTTTAATATTGCTGAACTGAACTTGTGGCCGTCCCCAATTCATACGTTTATGCAATCATCCTATAGTAAACTAATAAGTTGCATTGGTTAATTGCCAAGCTATTTTGCATACAGTTAAGTTGTGCGTATAAAAGTACGCGTGATGAAACATGTAGTATTTTATAACCCAAAGCAACTAACATGCTCCTACCTAATGCATGCACACACACTGTAACCCGGGACAAATTGCTTGTGTTAGTTACTACCACAGGCTGGCAGGCCAGAAAATACATTTGGTGCCTAATATGCATAAGCACAGAAATATGGTCAGGCTCATTACTGTAATAAAACTGTGATTTGCCAGCAGGATCAGTAGAAACACACTTAAAGCATTCTGTCCCTTCCAGTAGCGCATGTGCCATAAAGCAATAAGGTTGTAACAAGGGTGAATCCTCAATTCAGTTGGGCTACCTTGTCTGGGTTATTTGAACCCTTATTTCCCTTAAGGGGCCCATTTGCTTTTCCTAATGTGTACACAGTGATAATGTTGCCATTTAAGCAATAAAGAAGGTCTGCAAAACAGTAGCCTGCTCTACGATAACGTGGGGTAGCAAGAATTTAGAGAACTGGCAACTGTTGGTCCAATTACCTAACTCCGCAGCGGCGTCTTCAAATCGGAGAGGTGGCTTTTGAAAGCACTTCAGAGTAAGTAGAGTCCTGGACAAGTAAAAAAGCCAAGTGGGTTTCTTTTCAGTGCTTTGATGCAATTAGAATCAGGCTGATGAAAGAAAATGCCTTGGGTCCTCTGCTTGAGGTTTCCATGTTATACAAAAGACTCCTGAAAACTTAATAGAATTTACGTTCATAGACGCCAGGTGAAAATGGAAGCTCCCTAGTTGGAGAGAAGGCACTAAGGGATCATTTCCCATGGGAGGGGGCGTTCAATAATCACACAGGGAAAGTCCGAGTGAAAATATGAAGGTAAAGTGGCCCCTAAATGAGCCATGGTGCTCCCCAAAGCCCTCGAGCATCTTGGAGCCCCTTCATGGTTGCTACAGTTAACATGTGGGCCTGTGAAGGACGATCTTTGACAATAGAGAGCTAGAAAATTGAAATCCAAGTTTGAGATTCACTGGAAGAAACTCTGAAGATCGGGTGGTATGTATTTTACTTCTATTTATTTTTTTAATGCTTTTAATGAAAGCTAGTTTTGCATTTTTACATACCCATGCGAACAGACTGATAAGCTGGTGGTGGAGCCCAAGGAAGAAAATAACTAAATTAAATATCTATAAAGCACATGGCTTTCCAAATGTTTGAAAGAGATTCTACTCACCAACTTTAAAAAAAATCCAGAAACTTGAACATTTTACTTTCAGTATTATTTACCCTTACTTTCTCTAATAAATATTGAGTGTCATTGCTATTTTGTATAACCTCACCTAACTGCTTCTTGGATCACTGTGTTGAGAAAGATTCTGAGGTCACATATAGTATGTATTCCAGCTCTCTCACCCACAGGTGCCAATTTCCAGTCCCAGAGGTCATTCAAGCATGCCCATCCTCTCTCAGCATAGATGCTCTTCTGCACCCCTCATTCTTCAAGATGTATCTTCACAGAACATTTTCAGACCTTTCTTAGTATGCTAAGAACTTTGGGTTAGACTATATAAAGATTCATTATGTATCAAATATATTATACTAGAGGCCCAGTGCATGAAATTTGTGCACTAGGGTGGGTGTTTCCCACAGCCCAGTCTGCACCCTCTACAATCTGGGACTCTCGAGAGATGTCTGACTGCCCGTTTAGGCCTGATCCTGGGATTGGGCCCAAACGGGCAGTCAGACATCCCTCTCACAATCCAGGACTGCTGGCTCCCAACCACTCACCTGCCTGCCTGCCTGATTGCCCCTAACTGCTTCTGCCTGCCAGCCTGATCAATGCCTAACTACTCCACTGCCAGCCCAATTGCCCCTAAATACCCTCCCCTGCTGGCCTGGTCATCCCTAACTGCCCTCCTCTGCAGGCCTGGTCACCCCCAAATGCCCTCCCCTGATGACCCAGTCACCCTTAACTGCCCTCCCTTGCCAGCCTGGTTGCCCTTAACTGCCATCCCCTGCTGGTCTGGTTGCCCCCAACTGCCCTCCTCTGCTGGCCTGGTCACCCCTAACTGCCTTTCCCTACAGGCCTGGTTGCCCCCAACTGCCCTCCCTTGAAGGCCTGGTCCCTTCCAACTGCCCTCCTCTGCCGGCCATCTTGTGGTGGCCATCTTTGACCATCTTTGCATATTACCTCTTTATTAAATAGGATTGTATGTATAGGTTATACATGTTATGGAAGATAAATAATTTTCAGTCACACAACTTTACAGAAAATAGAATGTGTAAAAATAATTATAGGTTTATGTTGGTTCTCTCTGGGAAATGGATATGCCATGGCATAAGTAAAATAGATTCCCATACTAATGAAGGGCACATCCAGGTTTGCCTAGTGGAAAAATGGAGCAGATAGGTCTCTGGATAGTGCAGTTTGCAGGGATTCAGGATATATGCTTTCCCAAATTTAAAGTAAATAAGTTATAAGGCAGGGCCACACAGTAAATCAATAACCCTGTTCCCTATGATCAGATCAGCTAATCACTTCCAAAGGAAGGAGTCTAAGGTTACTGAAGGATGTTTTCGTTTACTATTTTAAAGAGATGTGATATAGATTGAGTTGGCACATTAGCAGTAAAGAGCTACACTGGAAGAGGCCTCTCCAGATAGAGCTGACCATGAAGGCTCGGGTTTGTGAGAATAAAGAATGTCAAATTAAATCAACAAATATTTTCTACATACCTTCTAGATGTTCTGGGACCTATTGCATAACATGGCATGAGAAGATCACATGAAATGGCTTAGAATGGGAAGTCTCGCTCTACTTGAAGAGACCACTTATCTTTGTTTTTACTTATTATATGTTTTTTAAAACTGTAATATTTTACTCTTTATCAGAAGGTAGAGAACTACAGCTAGCATTCTTCCATGTAAATATCTTTGAAAGCTTTGTAATATGTCTGAGAATTTAACATTTCTCCCCACATGGGCACTTTGGATATCACATTTTAGCACTGTAACAACCCCCCCCTGCCCCCCCCCCACACACACACACATACACACACAAGGGTCTGCTGATAAGCATAGTCTCTGCCCTTGAGATGCTTATGCTTTCATGGAAGGGGACAAAATGGAGAGCGTGCCTACAGTATTCAATATTATAAACATCTCAGGAGGGCCGCACACAAATAGGTACCATTGGTCAGTGCATCATCATATGCTTGTAAAGCCCATCTCAGTGATGGGTGCTGGGGAAAAGGCCTGAGATAAGTCCCGTTTCATGAAGTTGCTCAGGACTGGTCCTGAGATTACCTTCAGAATGGAGGCTGCACCTCACCTTGGGAAGAAAGTCTTTCAATCAAACACAAACATCAGTCTAGAACCATCTCTTGTGGCCACTTTGATGGTTGGTGCACTCTTTTCCAGATTAGTCCTCTTAAACATGATGTGCCCAGGGGAAACCCTGGTACAGGTAAACAAAGTCAGCCATTATGCCTTTAACATTTAGTTGCAGGGCATTTCTGTACTTGAGCTTTCCTTGTCTTCCTTTCTCCCCATGTCCCCCTTTCCTTCCATCCCTGGTGCAGCCTCCTTCACTCCCCCCCGCAAAAAAAAGTCCCCCTGGATTTGATCTACTGACCTGAATCCTGAGGCTGGATTTGAAATCTTCTGAAGGGTCCTTAACGTGCCAGAGTTAACAAGCCTGCCTGGGCCAGCTGCCGTCTCAGAGCTGCTACAAAGTCCACGGATTGTTTGGCAATAAAAATCAGTTATAAAAGTGTAAAAAATACCAGAGACCCAAATAGGAGAGGGAAAAAGGGGGGGGAATGGCTCTTACACCCTTTTAGTGGACATCTGATTTATTTTTAAATGAAAAAGCCACTTTTATAGCAACTGTAGTTCAATTATCTCTAATTTTACACATTTTATGCAAATTCTGAGCATCTTAATTGCAAATGAGAAGGAAACTTATTTTTTAAAGCAGAAAAAAAACAAGGTATAGCTTCGTATTTTCCTTTCAATTTTTAATTCCTATTCTTGGTTCAGCACCATTAAACTTTTAAAACTCTTTTTACACAGTTGTTTAAAATGATGTATAATTTAAAGTGCAATCGCAAGATCACAAACACCCATAGACTTAAACAAGTAGCAAATTTTATCCCCAGACCTCGCTCTCCCTCTTAGAGAAGACACTTTGATGCTCTCCCACATAGAGTTTCACAAGACTACAAGAAGACATACTGCAAAAGATTCACAAAGAAACTTGGTGTTTTACAAATCAAGTGCATTGGAACATATGCTAAGTATGAAGAACCCAGCTGCAGGATTTTTGCCTGGGTGCCCAGATTTCTAATCAGTAGTGTGCTGATGGATGTTTGACAACCAACACTCTTGAGAGATGACAATCAGCTCTCTATGACTTGGAACGTTTGCCAGTTGCGATGGTATAAACATTCATGGCATGGCCGATTTCAAGCTACCAACCTGATACCACTGAACATGGAAGTGGGAAGAGATGGGCTCCATTGGTTCATGTGAGCAGAGCCAACTCCAGCATACCACTACTCCCAGCAATTTGGACATGCTTTGGAGATTTCAACTGGCTTTACTCTGAAGTGGGGTCTCTGGAGGAAAAAAAAAAAAAGCCAATAGGAAAGTTTTCAACATTGTATAAATGTTTTGAGGATTTTATAGAATGGTGGGAAACTTAGCATGATGCTTATAAATCTAGAGACATGAGTCTTAGTCAAGAATCTGGCAATTCCCAGCCACCTAGCCTGAGCCAAATCTTTGCCTTGGAGTCTGTTTGCTCAAGTCTAAAATGAGGATAATAAAGTCCACTCTGCTGTGGGCTTTTCTTCCAATAGCAAAAGAGCTATTAGTCATGGGATCACTTGATAAACCAAAAGGGATATGCCAATTAAAGCTACATTGTCTCGTGTCTTATTTAAAAATGATTTGTGTAATCAACAAATATGTCTTAATGTCACTATAGGAAACACCAAGAGGTACACAACAGAATTCCTGGAATTATTCTTCAATAGATTGTCTTTAGGATTTTCATGAGAAAAGTCTATCCTGTTCATTTGTGAGAAACTTACATACTATTCCGAGCCCTGAATCTTGAGAAAAATGAGTCAAGAAATTGGGAAGAGAAGAAGTATTATCACTGTCTTGTGAGGATGAATGCTTAATTTGAATCTGTGCAAGATTTCCCCATTGAAAAGGACAGAGGGAGCACTGAGAATGCAATGATTAACACCTCCTGGGAGAAGTGGAGTGACCCCAAAAGGCTTCAAGGATGGTGTTTAAGTGAGCCCCAAGTGTGGAGAGCAGCTACAGTATTTGGACAGGTTCAAGCCTTGGACTAATGAGAGGGCACAGTCCTCTCATGGCCACGTGCAAGTCCCAGCTTGGAGGGCAGAGCCCTCCCAGCACAATTATAGCCAAAAGCTATAGTTGTAAGCTTGAACCTAGGGCCCGAACACGTGGTCCCATATGTCTAAGTGACCTGGGCTTGATAGAGTTCAGGTGCTTGTCATTGAGTAGTATCGAAACCCATGAGAACGTTGTAATCATCTTGACCACGTCCTTACTTTGCCTCGTGGCATCTGCTATAAAATAAAGACACGGCCTGTAGTCCGTGGCGCTGTCTCTCTCTATCAGAGAGGCTCTCCATCAGAGAGGACAGCGTCCACCGAGACCCAGCTTTCATTCTCTTGTCTGTCTTTTGTCAATCCTTCACCGCCCCCACTCAGGTTCACCCTTGGACGTGCTGGCACAGCACACCCAAGCCCTCTTCACCCCCTCCCCCAACTACAAAGAATGTTACATCAAAACTTCCTTAGTGACCCACACAATTTGTGGCCAGAACATTTTCCAGTCCTGGTTTTCCCTTTCTTTACCAACTACATTTCATTCTAGCACATCAAACGGAGAAAAATAATCATTTGCCTCCAACAAAAATCCACACTCCTCTGGAAACAGACGCCAATGAGAAGAGAAAGGAAGGCTTGTGTGGCACTTCTGCCTAACAATATTAGGCTTGCTCCAACTGATGTTGGACGCTAAGCCGCTGGTCCAGTATTTATTTTTGTAAAGGAGAAGAGTGCATGTGAATCCCCGACTTTTACTTCTCTTTTCATATCTCCTTTCTCTTTGTGACTTCATGCTGGTTTGCAATTTGTGTTTTCACCACTGTAGTTAATTCTAAGACACAGTCTATCAACTCATAGCCTCCTTAGTAATGGAAGTGCCTCTAAATAAAATTGCATGTCTCTAAATAAAAAAAAAAAGCTCAACACTTCGATGGAGAGAATTCCTACCAGTCCTTTCATCGTGTATTTAGCTGGTTACCCTTCACTGAAGTTACATTTATAGCATAATTAATGAAATAATTTTTTTTCTGGCTTGGAAACTCTGTATATGTATTAGTAAATACTGTTACCTAAAATGTCTGAGACCTTTCTACATAACCCCTTGGCAGTCAAAATATCCCACCTTGAGCATGTGACTGAGACCTGACTGTCTGAAATATATACATGCCTCATAATGCATGTCAACAATTTTACTATCTGGTACAAATGGAAACTTGCTGAATTTATTCCCTAAAATGCTTTTTATGCTTTCCTTGGTTCTGCCTTAGTGGTAATGTATTTAAATGTCTGGGAGAAATATTCAAAAGAATGAAACACATAACTTCAGTTGAGATGCCTACATTTCAAACCAAATACTGGCAGATCAGTGAGTATCCAGGTTAATACTATCATTATTTGATTAGGATAATCCACAGAGACACTGACTCATGCCTTCAGATCCTGCCTTTTAACCAATCAATATTTTTAGGGTTATGGTTTTGAGAAGGCAGGTGATAATTTTTGGAGATAACATCTCAAGGTGCTGCTGACACTGAGATGCATATTTAATATGTTCCTGGAGTGACAGAACACAGCAGTGTTGGAATCTCTCCCCCCCCCCGCCACCCCCAGAAATACACGCACACATGCACATCAACACCCACAATGCCTCTAACCTTTAAATTCTTAAAGCTCCGATACAGACTTAGCACACCAGCTCTTATTAATGTCAATGAAAAATTGAAAATTGAAGGGGTGAGCAGTGAATACCTTTCCTTCAGCTGGTCCTGTCTTTGCAGCTTAGAGGAACCCCTAAGAAGGAAAGGGAAGAAGCAACTCTCCATCCAAAGTTTAATAGTGGGGGCAGGAGAAAGGAGGTGAGGACAGCCAGTTCACTGAAATTAGCACATGTTTCTACCTACACAGAACAGGGAATCACATGTGAACAGGAGGAGGTAGAGGAAAAGAAAGGGCAAAAAATTAGACTTGGATTTTTTAGAATGTCATTAAAATATATCTATTTTAATTTCACATGACTAAAATTATCTGTTTGCTTTGTATTAATTTTGCCTTGACTGAAATTAGTTGTCAGACCTCTGTTTATAGCCTAATTACCTTTTTCCTGAGGAAAAAAAAAGAGGTAAAAGAAATAACAATAAATTTGTAATGCAAAAGCTGCAAGTTTGTAGTATTTGTGCAGATTAGGGCTGGTTCTAGGAACAGGGTTTGAAAATAATTTAAATGAAGTTGGAAAAGCCTTATATTTCTCAGAACAATGTAATTCGCTCCTCATTGTTTAGTACCATCTTTATGACTCCTGGCCACACAACCTTGACAGTGAACAGTGCTCAAGGTAGCTACAATTGAGTGCCATCCATTTCATTTGGCTCTCTTATGAAGATAGCTAGAGAATCAAATGTTCACACTCAAGACCATGGGTTGGCAAACTTTTCTGTTAAGGGCCAGATTGCAAATATATTAGACTTTATGGGCCATAGAGTTTCTATCACAACTACTCAGCCCTGCTATTGTAGTGCAAAACAGCCATTGACAATATGCAAACAAATGAATGTGAGAGTGTTCCAATAACATTTCATTTGCCAAAACAGGCAATAGGTCTGATTTGGCTCACAGGCCAGAGTTGGCCAACCCCTGCTCAGGACAATTCAACCAATGGAATGTGAAAAAACAAACAAAAACTAATGTATGCACAGCACAACTTAGATTAAGTATTCAACAAATATATTTTGAATGACAATACATATCAATTAAATTGTAAAATGTATTTTACTCAATAGGAGAAATGTAGAGCTACCTCTAAATCAGAATCTATGGGTTTTAAAAAAAAAAATCATGTTAATGTAAAAAGCATTCAGACCTGTAAAGAATTTTGTGAGTTTATTTGAGCCAAACTGTGGACATATGCCAGGAAGCAGAACTTCAATGAATTGAGATAATGCTCCAGAGAATGGTGGGTTACATCTGCATTTATACATTACTATCAAAGGAAAGGGACAGAGGTGGGTTACATGAAATTCATTGGTGATAGATTAAGGAAGTGGGATAAAGCAAAGCGGGGAAACCTCTGGGATAGGGTAAAAAGTGAAATTATGGACATATGCTTCTTTTACATACCGTACTTTCCAGCGTATAAGACGACTGGGCGTATAAGATTTTCCTGGGTTAAAAAGTCGTTTTATACGCCGGAAAATATGGTATATTGGACTATATTGATGGGATTAGATATAATGGATTAGATATATTGGACTACCATATTTTCTGGCATATAAGACGACTTTTTAACCCAGGAAAATCTTATATGCCCAGTCATCTTATATGCTGGAAAATACGGTAGATGAATACAGGATAGTTTAACATAATTAACAGTTGACAATTAACTTAATAACAATAACAATGAGGGAATGTCCTGGTGCCATTTGTTGTGCCCTGAGGGGTCTGGAAAAAAGGAAAGTTACAAGTTACCCAGACATTTCACTGATCTGTTATCTTAGAGGCAAAAAGACAAATGAGCTCAGTAAAGATCTAAGTTGTCTTTGTCAGGGAAAATACTGGCCTAGGACATGACTACCCACCATAACCTGTTTGTAGTTAAATATTTAATTTTCAGACCATCTTTTGTGGTTATTTTAGGTCTTTGAGTTTGTACAACCACCATACAGGCCTTCCCTGAACTAGCCAGGTCAGCATTTGGCCCCTTTCGTCCACATTCCTCCTGTCTTAGTGACTTCTTATAATCAACAAAAATAATAGATGAATATAAAGAAGACACAGAGGGAAAGTAACCAAATGCACTGGTTATGAAAGCTAAATGAAAGGCAACTGTTCAGCATAATTAGCCAGAGAGAACACCGTGTAGTAACCAAGGTTTAAAATTATGCTCTTCCGACATGAAAATAAGGGAACACTGAAGAAAGTGTTGGCTAAGTTGGGGTGATGTGAAATGTGCTTTTGAGAGACATGTATCAACATGAGCAGCTTTTTCAATATTATCTCCCTTGAAAGGATGAGCTTCAATTATCTCATGAATAAGCAGCAGATTTGGGAAGAAAAGTTACTGGTTTCAGTTTTGGTGTTGCTTCTCCCCTTATGGATGGTTTCCTCATCTGTGTTAAGGATTAGGCCAGATGATCCATCATACTCAAACCCGGACTCTACTATTTGCGTTTTAGTTAGAAGATCTCTGACTTACTCCATTTTGCTTTCTACCTAAGGGTGAAATGTTGAGCTGCCTCTGTTTTCTCCTTTACGAAGCAAGTTTTCATTCCACTTCCCCCACCCCACCTACCCCATTCCCTTCACAGGAAGAGTCTCATCACAAATGTGAAGGCAGCTCACCTCCCCACAGGTAGCCAGGGATGAGGCACATGGGCCGGACAGCAGCTCCTCTACAAAGTCATCCTGGGCATCTCGAGCAATCCTCAGCTGAGGGGCTTTCCCACTCAGTGTCTGGACCATTGCCAAGAAGATCTGTCCAGCTGTAAGCCTGATTTTATATAGTTATTTTCACTTATTTTTTATTTCACAAGATGTAAACGAATCTGTTTAACTAGAAAATCACGTCCCTTGAAAGTGATTATAACCTAATTTGACATGCAGTATTTGTACACTTATTCTGGTGTTATGATGCATTCACTGTGTTTACATAAATATAGATTTCTGTATAATTACTCCAGATAATGTAAAGAGTTAATCACATGAAATCCCCTAAAATCTCATTTGGATAATTTTTTTTTTATACTTTGAAAGTAAAATTTCCTTTGGAAATAAAGTAGGTCTATTTCCAAAATGTTCTATAAGTTTTCTTTGAGAACCTTACAAAAATATCTACTTTCTTCATCCATTGTTCTTTGCTCATTAATTAATACAGGCAGATAAATAATTTGTTGTGCATCAAATGTGTGCCAGATACCAACAAAGATAACTAGACCTGCGTGTTGTCTTTAAGAGCATCCCATCTTACCAAGTCTGGATGCACTTCATGGAGCAAAGTAAAGCTCTGTCTTGATCTCCTCTGCTTATCTTTGATAATCACTATATTTTCTTTATGAAAAATACAATGGAAGAAATATACAAGAATTATTTGCATAGAAGTAAATGTCAAGAGGAAAAAGGGAGGCAGAATTAGCATGAAATTCTAGAGAAAGAGTTGCAAATATTTTGAAGTTTTCCTCTTTTTATATCTTATTAGAAGCCCGATGCACGAATTCATGCATGGGTGGGGTCCCTCAGCCTGGCCGGCAATCGGGGCGATTGGGCCATCTCGCCCATTTCCATTTGGGGCCAATCAGGACCGGCCGGCCAGGGAAAGGGACCGCGAGAGGTTGGCCAGCCACAGGAGGTTGGCTGTGGGAGCGCACTGACAACCAGGGGGTGGCTCCTGCGTTGAATGTCTGCCCCCTGGTGGTCAGTGCATGTCATAGCAACCAGTCAACTGGTTGTTCGGTCGACCAATCATAACGGTCGCTTAGGCTTTTACATATATAGATTGGCAAAGAAAGGAATTTCCCCCAAATTGAGATATTTTACTAAAACTAGGAAGGAAAAAATACACAGAAAACAATCCAATATGTCTATGCTTACATATCAATTTTTAAAAGACCTACTTAGGTTAATAAATACTTCCCTTTGCACTGTTTGCTACAATTGATTCCATTTGTACTATATGATGAGCTCTGTCTTAGTATTTCTGAGGGTTTAAGTTTAGGTAAAGGCCTGCCAAAGTAAGCCAAGCTGAGTATATAGTAAAAGAGGGCTGGAAATTATTGATAATGGCATCTATTTAGAAAGGTGAGGATGTCACTGCATGTGGACCCATCACAAACACCATGCTCCCTCATCACTTTCATTGGACACTGTCAATTTTTGAATAGGGATTGTATGGAGCTCATTCTAAAAAAAAAAAATTCTGAAGCAAGGATGAAAAAATATCTTCATTTCGCCTACAAGTGTTATTCCTCCATCATCATGTTTCAATCCTCCTCTCAAATCCTTGGGCTCTTCTCTTTATTATGTTTTCTAGAAGACAAATGTCTTTTAGACATAGTTATAAAGTAATATCTTCAGTGAAGTAGAACAACTATATTTTTTTAGGATGAGTTAGTTCCATACAATTCCTATCCAAAAATTGTTAGAATAAATAATAGAGATTCAGAATTGGAATGGATTACAGAAATTGCCTCTGGTACCCTTTAACAAACCAAGTCATTGTTTGAAAACTAGACTTCCAGTACTTCAATGAAATTTTATTCAAATAAATGTACATTGACTCAAGTACCTAGGCTGCCTAATGTTTCATAAGTACAATTAGTTTACTTCAAAAGAAGAAATAAAAGTACATACCATTTGGCAATGAGGGCCTACAGAACTAAAAAAATATTGCTTATTGTAATGAGCATGGTATTATACCACTATTTGTCCAACTGTTTATTCCTAAATTATCTATATATATAAAAGCCTAAGCAGCCGGTTGAACACTTGACTGCTCGACTGGTCGCTATGACACTCACTGTCCACCAGGGGGAAGATGCTCAACAAAGGAGCTGTACCTGGTGGTCGGTGTGCTCCCACAGCGGGAGCGCCGCTCAGCCAGAAGCTGGGCTCAAGGCGGGAGAGGCTCACCTTGAGCTGCTTCATGCACTACTACATCCCTCGGGGGATGTTGGACTGCCAATTTTGGCCCAATTGAGCCGAATCCCCTGAGGTGTCCTGGATTGTGAGAGGGCGCAGCCAGGCTGAGGGACCCCACTAGTGCATGAATCCGTGCACCGGGCTCTAGTTTCTATATAATTGAATTATTCTTAAACCATCAGTTAGGGAAACCTTAAAACATAACACCCTATAGATGAGCTAATTAACTATATGCAGCCAACTTGCTATACAGGGTTTCCACGCAGGTCCAAGTTCCATATTGTTCTCTCATTACAGACAGAGTATAAGTCATCCTAGTGAGGGATCAAAAGAAATGTTGGATCCTAGTTCTCTTATTAATACCATGTTCCTAGGAGCAAGTTACTCAACTTTCTGTGCTATAGTTTCACTTTCTGTAAAATGGGAATTCTAATTCTCATTGTTGTGAGGGTGTAAATAGCTCATATACAGAGGGCATTTACAGCAGTGACTGGCATATGGTCAGGACACAGTGCATAGCTGCTAGTTGTAGTAGAAGCTGCAGTGATCACACTGACCTTAAATGGCATTTACATACACTTACAATATATTTTTCTTGCTCATTCATTCAGCCTGTGCCCTTTATTCCAAGCCCTTGGGTAACATTAGTAATGTCAATAGGAGCCTAAGGTAATGACAAATTATCCATTTAAGTGTATGTATTCTTTACACCCCCAAGATCCCTACTACATTTTTGTCTTCCATTAACATGGCTAATTGTGAAATGACTATGTTCATGATCACTTGTTTGTTTATATATTTGATGTCCCTACTGGATTCACTAGACACTAAAAATGACACTATAAACAATGTGTGACACTGCCTGATAGAAAGTTCCTTTTTATTGTCCAATTCTCATCTTTGGTCTACTTTCCTTTCTAATTGGCCTTACTCAACCAACCCACATTACGCAACATGAGCAAGCATGAAGTACAGAATTTCCAAGTTTCACCTTCTCTCTGCTTCTACCAATCAGTGTTTAGTAAACTGCTAAGGTAAATGGACATATTTTTGATATATTCTTTGTTTAGAATAATCATTTTAGGAAAAGAAATGATTTTTTCCTGCTGTGTCAATAGCATTTTCATAGTATCACATCCAAGCTGACTTGCTACAGTAGTCTCAAAGGAAGGAGAAAGTTTCTAAGGAGCATCATCTCAGAGGTGGGGGAGTCCATAAGAGTGCCACTGCCCCAGTTTTGAGGCTACTGCCCCAGTTTTCACATGCTGTCTCCCTGCGTTCGCAAGAGCACATTGGATGTTCTCTTCCTCCAGGTCCCTGCTGATCGCCTGAACTCTGATGGTGCTGCTTGAAGTAGCGAGGGAAGGGGTAAAATTGAAGTTATCCAAATCACAAACATGTCGGATGGGACTCACAAGCCAATAACTGACACTCCATGAGGCCTCCCTGAGGGCTGTCTGGTTTTTAGCAGAATATTAGTTGGTTACTTAACATATTCTGTTGTCTTCACTTAAAGGCTTAAAATTGGGAAGCTTTGCTTAATTTTTCCAAATAAGATAGCTACAAAATGGAATCCCTCTTGCTCCCAGTTGGTATGATGTGAGGAAACATTCTCCTTTATCACTGGGTGAACGTGTGTGGATGGCCTGCTTATTAAACTGTTCATCGAATCATTTAATTCAGACACTTCCTTTCAAATTTTTCAATTAAGGAGCATAACAATAGGCTTTTAAAAAATTTTGTTCTAATTTTCTTTAAGTTCTAAAATGAGACATTTTAAAAGTGCATTCCTGTTTTCACATTCCTCTATTCAAAGCTAATAAGTGCTTTCCTTAGTTGTCTAGTAACTAGATGTAAAAATCAGGCATTCATCATTACAGGCTTTAAAATATTTTAGATATTGTTAAACTATGAAACTTCTTACCACCATTGTCTTGCCAGATCCCTTCCACTGTACCTTGTCCTCTGCCTCCCTCTGTGGACACAATTCCTGCTGCTCTGCCTAACCAGGCTCCTTTGGGAGGGGGGCTTAAACCCTGTGCTCATGCTAACGAAGTTCTGTACAGCTTACCCACTGGCAAGAATACAAAATTGGACCTTCTAACAGTTGCAGAATTGTGAGTGTTTTTACATTGATCTTTTGCTAATGCAATTAGCAGTATGTTTTGCATGTATGACTTAATAAATCCTTGAATCATAAAAACAAAATAAAAAGCGACATTTTGGACTTGAGAAGCCCAAATAAAAGACAAAAAGAATATGAGAAGTGTCTTGCTATATTGCTTTCTAAATAAGCTTAGGAAAGGGCTCTATTCAAAACAGATTAAAATTTCTCTGGCTCATCTTCTGCAAACATAACTTGCTTCTGCTCTGGGCACACCCAAAGGGGGCGGAAAATGTTCAAAGTGAAATTTATAAAAAGTGACAGGAAGAAAGCAATGCTTGTAATAAATAATATATTATTATAAGAGAAACAAAGTGATTGAGTGATGTCACTCCTATGCCTTTTCTCCACCAGCAGAACACCTGCTCCAGCATTGCTTCTGCCCAGGGTTGTTTTCTTTGCTCGGTGGAACTACTTACTATAAGAATAACCTACATGAAGTCCTTTACCAAGGTGATTAAACTACCTTCTGTCAACCCATCGCAAAATGGAAGACCAAATAAGAATCTAGATGGTGAAGTGAGCACATACTTTAAAGTACTGAGAGTTATTCTCGTCCTAACTGTACGTGCTCTTAATGTGGGCCTAAGACAGCATTTCAGAAATTCTTCTCAAGGCCTCAGGGCCATTTTACAGATTGCCTTTCTAAATCTTCCAGTGAAAACAACCCAGACTGAAAGAATCAACATGTGCAAAGGACTGCTAAGTAGCTTGTCTCCCTTTCTAGATCTCAATAATTGTTACAAATGTGAAGATTCCTCCAGCTCTGAATTGTCATTTGTTTGACCTATGGAGAATGTCATCAGTTACTGGGGCCCTATTTATTTCTATTGAGTGGGAAGAAATCCGCCTTATTTATCATAGGGATCAAACATAGGCAAGACACATAAAGGTGGTTAAAAATTTACAGATGTCTGGAGATCAATATTAACAATAATTTTGGTATTATTTGGTAAAAAAACAACAACACCCTCATTACTAATAAGAATCTATGAACTGGTTTTGGGCATTGTAAACACAGCTCTTATACCAGACTCCAGATATATTCCCTTGTTATCTAATTTATATGCTATAAAAATATACAGTCATCTTGGTGTCATACATCCTTGACGCATTGACATCTGCTATTCTAGAAAGGGTCATTTCACATAGTTTTCTTTGACATTAGCTGAGCTTGTTTCTTAATCAGGTTCAATAGGACTTCTACAATAGGGGGGAAAAATTCAGCCCCTTTTCTATGTCTTCATAGCTAAAATCTTGCAATGATTTCACATTTTTTTCCTAATGGAATAGGCTCCAAATTTTGGACCAGTCACTTGTAAGAATCATGCAGTAATGTTATTGAATCTCAATTCTTTTATGAAGACTATTTAGTATTGTTGGCCCACATTTACTCAGCAAAATTAGAGACTGTCCTGAGTCAGAAGGAGAAACCAGAGTACAGGTATTGACACTTGTGGGGCTGTGTTGAAAGGGCCCATGCCAATCTTCCAGGCTTGCACACATGAGTGTCACTGCTTCAGAGTCACAAGACAGAGTAGAGCTTTAGCTATGAAAGTATCTTATAAAACTTAATTTGTGATATATCTTGATAGGTAAGCCAAGTGTCCATTTGGAGGCAAGACCTGAATTGTGTGTTTATTTGTGTCCTATAATTTGAGTTCTAGAAAAGTCAAAAAAAGCAGGTTGCCATTTGCCAATGAATCGGCTCGTTTGTGAATTCTTTGTCTAGCATGGAATGCCCATGCACCTCATCCTTAATCTGAGGACCTGTATTTGATGTGTCTACAGATGGTGAATTGCCATCTGATGTGTGATAGCAAGATTTATTATGTTATACTGATTAGGTCATGTAGGACATTGTTCTTAATAAGCTACAGGTTTGTGTGGTTTAATTGGAGAACTTAACCCTTGTAAAGAACTTAGCTGGAGGTCTGGTGCATAGTAAGCTCTCAATTAAGTTAGACTCTAAGTAAGTGTCATGGAACCATACATCTTATAGAGAAATGGCTTTAAAAGTCATCAGTCCAGCTTCTTACTTCTGCATAATAAATGTCCTATACTAAATTATGGTCTCCTACTCTTCATTCTCCTATATCATATATATGCATGATTGACATTGCCTCTAGATGCTCAGAGTATATTTCCCCATGCATTGACATTGAGCTTGGCTATATGACTTGCTTTGGTGAATGGGGTATTATAGGAAATATTTGAGAGTGGAGTTTAAATATGGTTATGGATTTGGACCTATTATTTTACACTTCTATCATTGCCATATGAAGAACATTCCCCAGATAGTCACCATCCCTTCAACTTAGGTCCCAGAATGAGTAGATCTGTCCCAGTCACCCCATAGCAAAAGCAGAGTTGCCCCAGATGACTCACTAAAGCACAGATGAACATAAAAGTATGCTACTGAATTTGAGAATGATTTGGTGTACATCAGTCTTGTAGCAATGGCAGACAGATGCTGTAAGTATTCCCATTAATGGGTGAGAAATCTTAAACCCTAGAGAAGTGTATTAGTTTTCCAGGGCTGCCATAAAAAAAAAAATACTACAGACTGGGTGGCTTAAACAACCAATTAATTTTCTCACAATTCTGGAGGCTAGAAGTCCAAGATCAAATAGTTGAAAGGGTTGGTTTCCTCTGAGCCATAAGAATAGAATCTACCCCAGACCTCTCTCCTTGGCTTGTAAATAGCAATCTTTTCCCAATATCTGCATATGGTCTTTCCTCTCTGCTTATATCTGTGTCCTAATCTTTTCCTTTAAGGACATGAGTAATATTGTATTAGGATCCACCTCAGTGATCTCATTTAACTTAACTACCTCTTTAAAGACCTTATCCCCAAACAGAGTCAACTTGGGGTTAGGGTTTGAACATATGAATTTTGGAAGGGAGCACAATTCAGCCCATAACTATAAATGATGTGCAAGTTATCTAGCTGGCACATGGGAACAATAACCACCTCGTATACTTCCTCTTATTCTCAATCTTGGTTTAATAATTATTGTATGAGCCCTATGATTCACACTTTTTCACAAATTAACATCCACCATGTGGTTTAGCTAACTTAATAAATTCTCCTTATTTTAGGGCTGTGGATGACATCAATGAAGGACTCTATGTCCACTCATATCACTTGGAAAAAAGAAATATATTTAAAAAAAACCCACAACTTTGAGCATATGTGTTGTGCTAAACAGTGGAGCTGCCTGTAGGTGCCTGCCCTCAAGGCTGGTGGGCAGTCAGACACATACTTGAGTGACTATAAGACAACTTGCTGCATCATGGAGGCACATACAGAAAAGCATTAGGGACACATCGCCAGGACCACAATTAGGGGAGATATTGAGGAAAACTTATTAGAGAAGGTAATATTTCAGAGGGTCTTAAACAACGAGATCATAGGTAGAAGTGTGGGGCAAGTCGTGGCCATGTGAACAACAAGCGATTCTGGTAAATGTTTTCTTCCTTATTGTCTCTGCTATGGTCACAAAACCACAAGATGAAAAAATCTTCTTACAGGAAACCCCAAATCTTCCTACCGAAATCTGTTCTTTTCCCAGTCTTTTCCAAATTTCTTAACTTTACTGATAAAGCCATTTAGATCGTGGTTCTTCATTCTCCAACTATATCTTGTTCCATTTCTCTCTTTAAAAATATTTCAGTCATATGGATGTTTTTGAGCTCCAGATCTTTACCTGGAATCCTCTTATCCCTGTGTTTGAATTTTTAGCACAAATGTGTCTTTCTTAGAAAGCTCTCCCTTGATTGCCTAATCTAAATAAGGTACTCCTTAATACTTTCTCATAAAAACCATGGTACTGACCACAATTTAAATTATGAGTTTGTGGATGCACATGTTAGATGTCCATTTCCCTACTAGACTGGTGATTCATGAAAGCAGTATGTTCAATTTGTTTAATTTGTTCAGTATGTTTAATTTGTTCAGTATGGTATGTGCAGTGGTGATATGCTGCCTGGCACATAATAAGTCCTCTGGAGAGAGGGAGGGAGGGGAGAAAAGGAAAACTTTAAAAAGAAAGAAAGACGTCCACCGGTGTGGCTCAGGGTTGAGCATCAACCTACAAACCAGGAGGTCATAGTTTGATTCCCAGTTAGGGCATATGCCCGGGGTTGTGGGCTCAATCCCTGGTAGGGAGTGTGCAGGAGGCAGTTGATAAATGATTGTCTCTCGTCATTGGTGTTTCTATCTCTCTCTCCCTCTCCCTTCCTCTCTGAAATCAATAAAAATATATATTAAAAAAAGAGGAAGGAAAATAAAAAGCTAGTCAAGCTTGCACATTTTCATTTTTACCTACTTTGTCCATGAAAAGCTGTGTGACTTTGAGTAAGTTATATAACCTCTCTATGTCACTTTTCCTGCCTATAAAATATTTCAGCATCATCAGAAATGGGATGCCCTCAAAAATAAAGACAATTCCCTGCGTTTTGGGAGGAGGACGAAACTCAAGAGTAGAAGGGAGAAAAACTCAGAAACAGATTCGTTCTACGTGGTATTGGGTCCCCGCCTTGTCTGATTCTCTCCCTCTGTTTTCTCCCTATTTTTTTCTTTTACTCTTCTTTCTCCAATATCCTCCCCCCAGATTTTTCCTTTGCACCCTCTACTACCTTCAGGTCCACAGTCTCCAGAGCAAGAGAAACTGAACCCTGAAATGAAGCCTGGGTCTGGTCTCTTCCTTTGTCCTGGGTCCTCCAAGCTCCGCTGCTTCCATCGTATTTTCCGATGTTTTACAACCTCTCTTTTGTTCTCACTTGCTCTTCCAGTGGCTTTTCTGCAGTCTCATTTTTCTTTCTGTGTTGGTCCTTTAGGATTCTCTGTGATTTAACCAATAAAAACACACACATTTCTTAATTTTATCCAATTGACTGCTTGTGCACATACTGTTCCCCCACCTAAAGTGGCCTCTCTCATCCTCTTCACCTGTCCTGATATTATCTATCATGTGCCAAGAAACAACTGAAGCCATTCCTGAACGCTTCCTGTCCATCTTTGCCCATATATAATTACTCCCCCTTTATGCTTCTCTTGGACCCTAAGCATTCATTGTCATATAAAGTTATTTATCTTTTTACCATATACATTTTCCTTCCTGAATGAGATTATTACTTCTTCACAGTCAGGGACTTATCTTTTTATTGATATTATTATTAACCATCAAAGCATTGTTATATATGTAGCAGGTTCCTCCTTAAAAATACATTGAATAACATTTATTGAATGAATCAATGGCATAGCAACTTAAGATGTGTTTATTAATTGAATAATGAGATATGGAAGGAACAAAGCAAGTATGTATTGAATAATCGAATGCCTGAAATGAAGCCAACAGACTGCCCAGATGTTCTCACCCAAGGGGAAAGTTCCACAGTTCCAGTCACAGTTGGATGATATTTACAAGGCTTAGTATCATCTTTACTGACTCATCTCCTGTTTTCACTGCTATCAGAAATAAATGTTTTTGTCAGGAAGCCTAATTTAAAATTCTTGGCATATATGAGCATTTTATTCATAATATGACTTAAAATCATTTGTTTTATTTTAATAAAATTAACTCAGAGTTACTATATAGAGAGCATTACATTTTTGTGATGGCCCAGTAAGGCCAAATGTATTTCAGAAGCAAATCTAAGCCAGAGGGCATGATTTTATGGATGAGGATATGGGGGTACAGAGAGGTTAAGTAATATGTCCTCAAGACACACAGCTAATTGGTGAAAAGATGTGGTCTAGAATGCAGATCCCTTGACACAGATCCCATATTTTTTCTACATCCTGCTGCCTCTGTTAGTGAAAAAGTAAAAGGATAATCTTCAATGTGGACTTCCCCCCACATGTTATTTTAAGTGCCATAAAAGATTATAGTATAATCTATATTATGCTGTGATTAGGAGAAGCGTAATTTCCAGCACCATAAAAAGTTCTGTGGCAGATCCGCGCAGGCAGGATTAACATTGGTGTAAACATGGGATCAGGTAAATAGGGGACAACCAAGTTGAGCTGAAGCCAGTGCTGAGGCTTCTGCCGTGAAACTATTGGAGTGGCCAAGGTGAAATGAACCACCCTCATCCCACATTTGCTTTGTCATTAGGATCCTCAAGTAGCCATCCCTCCTTAGTCCAGAGCTTTTGCTCACTCCCTTGACTCATCTGACTTTAAACTTGGCTCTGCTCTGTGTCACATATGTACCTAGTAAAGTGGCCTGCTGGTGACAAGGACTTAATCCACTAGCTCAGGTAGGTGATACAGAAAACAAAACAAACAAACAAACAAAAAAAACACTTGGCTAGTTAACCAAGAAATTGGATTCCAGGAACATTTCTGCTATTAGCTAACCATGTGGATTTGAGATCATGCGGCCAGTCTACACATTTGTATCAAAAGGGGGTTGGAATAAAAAAATGCTTTCCATCCAAGGAACACTGGGGGTGGCTGAGAGGGGCCTCTGTGGCTTTATCAGTGGAGATATCAGGTTGGATGTCCACGCCTCCCAATCTGACTTCAACCAGAACTGTTCTAGTTTAATCTGCATCAGTATCTTGCACAATACGTAATCAGAAAAATAGAAATAAATTCTGTTTTAAAGTAACAGCAATACAAACAAACAAAATTATGTTGGCAATCCACTGTAGTAGCTCATCTCTATGGTGCCTACCAGGCCCGTCAATCTATAAGACATTTGGGGCAGGCCGGGCCTGACGGTGCACTTCTGATCACATCAGGTAGGCCTGACCTGTCTAGGGTCAATCAGATCGGTGAAGGTGCCCACCACAGAAATTCTGGGAGAAGTCCCTCCTTCCCTTACAGGTCCTCTATGCCATAAAGCTCCCCAGGATTCTAGGTCAAATCAGAAAGTCACCGATGAAATAAATTCCTTGCAATTTTCCCTATGGCTTAGACCCACCCTACAAAAGCTCTGGGATCTTATGAGGCTCCGATTTAGCAAGTTTATTTCAATTCATGCATTGGACATCAATTATATGCTATCTATTAGCGTGATCCTGTTCTGCTTTTGGGTTGAGATTTATTATCTTGTTGTTGTTATTGTTTATTTTTGGTTTGTTTTTGTTTTTCCACACTTAACCCCAAAACTATAGCCCTGTATCTCCATAGAATAAGAAAACTTAGGGACCAATGTCCTTTTTTTCCTTATATGCTTCCATTGAATTCTTCCAACCTCTATTTATCACCAATTGAGCATCCATTACCAAACTAGGTGCAAGAATAAATAGTAATTCCTGTCTTCAAGGATTTGGAGTATATCTGAGAGAAAAACCTGCCCCCCAGCACGTAACAAAGGAAGAGTGATAAATTAGCTACAACCACCTGCCAAAGGTGAACACTAAATTTGCTTGGCAGGATGGAAAGGGTGAGATTGGGCAAGCTGGAGTTGTCAGAGGTTTGACCTATCTGTTGAAGGGCTAAAAGGATTTAGACACAAAGAGAGAAGGATTTCTTAAGGGGAAAAAAAGAAAGTAAAAGACAAGCTCCAAGGACCAGCTGCTTTGGGGTGAAAGCTGGCTATGTCAGAGAGCCCAGACACCCACCTCTGCCACCTCCTCGGTGGAGGTTGCTGGTCAAGTGACTTACCTACTCTGGATCTTAACCAACCATCTTCCAATGGATATCCAGCTCCTGGGTTCATATTTATCTCAAAGGCGCATTTCTACAAGTGTCTAATGCTTGCCACATGCTTAGTGCTCCCTACCTGTGTGAGAGCCACACATTATCCTATATAATAAAAGGTTAATATGCAAATCGACCGAATGGTGGAATGACCAGTCGCTATTGCACACACTGGCCACCAGGGGGGCAGACGCTCAATGCAGGAGCTTCCCCCTGGTGGTCAATGCGCTCACACAGGGGGAGCACCTTTCAGCCAGAAGCCGGGCTCACAGCTGCCTCCACGGCAGTGCTAAGGATGTCCAACTGTCAGCTAAGACCTGATCCCCACAGGGAAGGGCCTAAGCTGGCAGTTGGACATCCCCCGAGAGCTCCTGAACTGCAAGAGGACACAGGCTAGGCTGAGGGACACCCCCCCAAGTGCACGAATTTCATACACTGGGCCTCTAGTTATTGCTATAATCATCACTCACTACCTGCTTGTTTCGCTTGAACCCATTACTCATGCCAACCCTCTCACTAAAGGTGTTTTTCACCATCTCCTAGGTTCTGTATACTTGCTCTTTGGGAGGCAAATTTATTACATGTTAAGTTTTAAAGTGACCATCTCCAAATGTTTGAGGGAACTTAAAGTGGAAACACTGATATTATATTGGGATTCCTCAATAAGACTGCTTATTTATCAGAAGTCCAGGGTGGTGGAGGGTGGGTGAGTGCTCTCTCAAAGGCAGTAAGAGGCAAGAGCCTACTGAGTGGCTAAGGGAACACAAGAGCCAAACTATCTTCCGAAGGAGGGGGCTACCCACATGTGAACAATCTTCCCCATTTTCTTATTTCTCCCATGACCTTCTTTTCCTAAGGCAGCAATGATAATCTGGGAATAAATTCTCTTTTTCTAAGGGAGAAATACGGCCAGGCTTGTTAATCTCATGCAGATGTGATGTTACGTTTACCATGTTGTAATATGGCTTCTTAAAGAACAAGTTGGAAGGAAGGGGGAAAGAGAAGCACACCAAAAAACAACAACAAATATTCGCCAACCCATATGGTCAGTAATTGCTGTTTAATAGTCCTCCTATTACAAACCTAAGAGGCAGCAGTCTGAATTACCAGTAGAGTATTAATAAACAGGAATGAGTTAATAGTGCATAAAGACCTTCTAGTGGAACAGTGGGGGAGTTGAATATTCTTTTCTCCAGTCAGCTGTAAGTAATTACTGCATGGTGTGCTTCTGACTATTACCATAACAGAGCAATTGGACGTGAAGAATGGATAATAGTACGGACATGGAGGTATTTTTAGAATATCAGCAGTGAAGCAGGTAGCCAGCCTACTCCAGTAGAAACCTTTAAATAAGTTTCGAAGACTTTTTTTTCTTCTTCTTCTTCCTTATGACATTTAGCCAGGGTAGAATTTTAAAAAGATCAATCTAATAAATTATTTAAAATAACTTTACAAAGAGGATGCCTGTGATATGTAAATAAGAAGTCAAGAAGGGAGGAAGGAGAAGCCTAAAAAGCCCAGGCGGACAGGAGGCATCTCGCCGACGTTACTGTAACTACATAATCACAGGTTCCTTCCTGCCCCTCTGAGAGTACAGCCCGGTTGCCAGCCTGCTCGGCTGGCTCCCACTGGCTGCTCAGGTGAAAGGGAAAATATTCAAATCAGAGCTGTAACTATGATTGCTGGAGTTGTGGGTTTTCTAAAATTGAGTTAGTCATCCTCGGTGATTTAATGATGCATATCATTTATTTTAAAATATTATTACAGAGGCATTGACTGAGCTGCGGTGCCTTCGTGGGACTGTCCATTATGCGATGCGGCCGGGTATGTCACGGGCGGCCCAGGGCCGAGGTATTATTGTCTAACGGCACAACACATGTTCTCAGAGGCAAATAGCTTGACACTTTGATTCAGAAAGCAGTAATTTTGCAAATGCACACAAATATCATTTAAGGAATATTTGGAGAGAAAATAATGTTTCAGGGTATATAGGTCCTTCTCCTGCCTCCCGGCTGCATGGGCCGATGCTGATTTTTCAATTTGCAGGTTTGTTAAGCATCATGGAATGTTTTGGTTCTCAATCAAGAATATTCTTCCCAAGTGGTTCCGAAGTCCTACGCTTGAAAATAAACGTGTGTCCTCTTTATCTCCTAGCAGCATGTGTTCCCACATACAATGGCGCACAGGACACAGCAAAGCAATGCCTTGGATTGAACCATCGTATAGGTTTTTAACCTGTCATTCTCCTGGGCAGGGACCAGGCTCACCTCTGCGGGCAGTGCAGGCAGCTGGCGTCCACCAGGGGTGGGGAGGAGCGAGGACCCAAGTGCTCCTCCTGGCAGGATTCCTGCCCTCCCTGTGGCACAGGAGCTGAGCAGGGGCTGAGCTCCCTCAGTGTGAATAACCTCGGGGTCCCACCTGAAACAAAGAGGCGCAGCCTGTGAGACAGCTGGCAATGCTGACCTGATCCCTGCTCACTGTTTGGAAGCCCTCTGACAAACAAGTGTGTGTGTGTGAGTGAACGCTGCCACGTTTATTTCTCCTGAAAAACCACATCATTGTGTCTGAGGTCTGCCAGCCAGCATATTCAGATTCATCTGGACACAGCACCCTTTGTTTTGCTAAAAGACGCTGCAGTGCAGATGGACAGATGTATATTTCACCTGTGTAGCTGGTCATTCTTAATAGAAGGCAAGGGCACACCTGTACAGGTGTTACTGGGGCCCAAGGAGATCAGCTTTTCCACGTCACTGGGGTTTGATTTATTTTCTGCATGTGTTTAAAAAGAGAATGGTTCTATTTTCCCGAAGTCTACAGAATGATGAGGACAAATGAAACTCTGGCTAATTAAATGACAATTTTTAACAAAGTTTTTCCACATACGGCAAAGAACATTGGTCATTTCTAGAAAGTGATCAAGACCTCATGATTTAGGGCATCTCAGTATTTAGCATCTTTGTGTTTCTAATTTAGTGAAATTGGGAAGTACTTATCACTGACTTTGTATGTGATTGCACTGTTGGTGGCCATGAGTATGTCCCATCAAAACTTATTCTACAGCCTGATTAATCATGAACTTCCCTAGGGTGCAGGCTATACCTCTGGGGATTATACCCAGAGTTGCCTCTCCATTTGTAGCGCCAGCAAAGATTTCCCCAGAAAAGGTATCACCAACAATCAGAGCTGGTGCTATTTTAGATCTAGAAAACCCTCTAGGGATCAAAAGAATAAGAGGTTTTTCCCAAGAGTGAGACTACGGGGGGAAAGAAGGCTCCAACGCCTTTATATTTCCATTTAGCTCTAAGGAGCCCAGGGGGAAAGAAATACCTGGAATTATTAAGAAACCAAGAAGTTTCAGAGGCCACCATTTCATCTCTTCAGTATTTCAGCAGGTACCTCTCTAGTCAAGAATTGTCAGTATGTTCTAGTGCTCACATTGAAACTACTTAGCAGGCCAACACACCATTAAGAACCAGTGAAAAGCTAAATTATTTAGAATTGATTATGCAACTCAATTTGTATAAAACTTTCCAGACTGGTTGAATTTAGCTACTCTACTTACGGGTTATCATGACAATCAATAGAACTCACCAAAAGTGTGTTTTTTTCTGTATTTGACAAATAATCATATGAAATGTCCAGCGATATATAAGCATATTACATATAAGTGATAATAACAGAGGTCTAAATAATCTGGCCTCTGTTTACTTCATGGATTTCATCTCCTCATGGTCTTAGGTCAGTTCCTCCATCAACCTGAGCTTATCCCTGCTTCTGGGTCCTTGGCACTGTCTGGTTCCCACTGGTAGGCCTTCAGCCTCAGTGTAAATGTCATCTCCAAGAAACTATGCTTAATAGCTTTCCAGGCATTCTCTAAGCACTACTCTGCTTTATTTTCTTCACAGCATGTATACTAGTTGATATTTTCTTGTTTTCATGTGCGTAAGATGAACTGTTCTCAAATTTTTATTCCATCTCTGCTATAATATACATGCCACGTGACAAGTAACTATGGGTAGAAAATAATCGCATCCTTACCCCCATGGATGTTAGGCTTATCCATGTGACCTGCACTGGTTTACAAAATGTTGGCTAGGTGTGAGGAGAACAGAGACTTTAAATATGTTGTGTGTTTTGTTTATATCCTGGTGCTCCAGGTATTCCCTATAAGAGAAAATATATTTTGTAAGTAATCACTTTTTGAAGAAAAATGAAGAGAATCTTAGAACAAAACATATTCTAATCAGAACCAAGTCCCCCCATGACCTGAAGGAGTGCTATTTCAGCCTACCCATGGTACTGTTAGCAAGAAAACAAACACTTGTTTGAGACCCTGATTGGGTTAGGGCAGTGGTCGGCAAACTCATTAATCAACAGAGCCAAATATCAACAGTACAATGATTGAAATTTCTTTTGAGAGCCAAATTTTTTCAACTTAAACTTCTTCTATCGCCACTTCTTCAAAATAGACTTGCCCAGGCCGTGGTATTTTGTGGACGAGCCACACTCAAGGGGCAAAAGAGCCGCATGTGGCTTGAGAGCCACAGTTTGCCAACCACTGGGCTAGGGTGTGAAGCTTTTTGTTCATTATAATTGTGCCAATTGCTAATTAATATAGAAATTACACCAGAAATGGACTTCTTCTGTCAACAAACTTCGAATATGTGTTATTTGGTTTGGGTTCACATAGCAAGTAGAGAGAAACTCTAAAAAATGTAATGAGAAGTTGGAACAATGACAACCCATATTATATAATAATAAAACATAAAACTATTGACTGTAATAACCTAGAGGGCCAAAAATGTACTAAGTGTACTTCTAGCATTGGGCTGAGAAGCTTTAAGGGAAAATATTCATAGTATGAGTTGGCTGCTATTATCTGCATTTGATAAGTTACTACACGAAATAGATGAACTTGGCAAAAATTGACTGGTTTGCAAGCAGGATTGAGCGAAAATGAGAGAACCCAGAAATTCTGAAAGCTGTAAGTTTGAAAAATTAAACCATTTCTCTATATCTATGGGTTGACCTTAGGGTGTTGCCATAAAGACCAAATAAAGTGGTTGTCACACACTTTGTTGAGACCTCTGAAAAGATTAAGGAGATAGTACAATTTACAGATGACTAATACATGCAAAGTACCTACACTTATTTCTAGAAAGAAGCATATCTCTAAAAGAATTGTGAGGAAGACATCTGTCACATGTAGTTGGCTGGAAAATACATAGAAAATCCACAAAGTTTTTGAGAGCGTTGTACTGGAAAACTTGTCACCAGCCTAGCTTTAAAAAAGACTATGTCTGTTTGAGACATATAAAGGCCCCCACAATTTTATAGGCAGGAAGCAGGCTGAGAAATCTGCTCAGCTACCAAGAAGAGCATATTCTTCAGTATTCATGAAAAATGGAGTTCCAAGAGCAGAGCAAAGAGAAAATTGATGGTCAACTTTCAGGTGCTGAACCTGGGCTTACCCAAAGTACATATCAACCTTTTTGTTGGGAAATGTGGAAAAATTTGCTCAAGAGAATTTCAAAATTGCTATAGACCAGTGACTTCTATGTTTTTGTTTGTTTGTTTGCTTATTTAGTGCAACTGTTTAATTTGTTTTATTCTGTCCCTATTCCAACACTGTATATTAAATGTATGGGGGCAGCCAATGTATCTTTCAGTTCATAGATGTCCAGATCAAGCGTGGTTCCATCTAGACCTAATCATGAGATCTTGGACTTTGAACCTGATGGGTGTGACTTTGTGGGGTTTTGAAATCACAATAAGTATATTCCATATACAGAAGGATTCTGGACAATCATGACCAAGAGGGCAGACTGTGGTAGATAAAGTGAATTATTATTTTCAGTTCCTCATTTCCTAACTATAAAATTATACATTCACACTTCTTTTCCATATAACTTGCAGTTCTTCTCCCTATGAATGAAACATATTTATTTTATCCATTCATGTTGGGCTTGCCATGTGAACTGTCTTTGTTAATGAAATGTTAGGAAATGTATCTGAAGCAGTTTTGGGCTTGCTGGCATGATCTGGCTTGTTCTCTGCACTCCTGTCATTCCCCGTGAGGAGATCATGCCTCCAGATAACTGCTGGTACAGGGAAAACCAAAGAGGCAAGTGGAATAGATCTGATCCCAATTGACATTTTTGAACCAAGATAAGCTAAACCATGCTAAGATCAGTCACCTTCCAGTTGACCCACAGAACTGCTATAGAGACAATGAATGTTTGGTCTTCCAGTTTAGAGCTTTAGAGTTATTTGTTTCACAGCGTTACTGTAAAATTAATGCTGACCAATGGAGTTTATATGTTTGTTTATTGTCTTCCCCCATGGGAGTGTAAGCTCTATGAAAATGGAATATTTTCTATCTTGTTCATGTATGTATTTCAGTGGAAAGAAACATTCTAGGCACAATACATATTTTAAAATAAAAAATAAAAATACAATATGTAGTAAACAACCAATTAACATTATCTATTAGAACCCTACTTCACAGTGGCAAAGAAGAATGGCATACCTATAGGAAAATAAGCCATTTGAAGTTTTTCACAAGAAAGTATTAGAGATATCCTTGAGTGGTGTTATGAATGTCTGATACAGAGATAGCTGTAGAGACTAGAATAGTTAATTCAGTTGAGGAAATAGAACTATTATGAGACAATGTCCAGTTGTCCTTATATCTTCAGCTCCAGCACAGAGTGGGTTCTCATTCATGCATGTTCAAATGAATTGACTCTGATTGCTCATAGAAGCTTTCATACCCCACTTGGCCTTTAGTTATGGAATATATTAAGAGGACATCAACAAATAACACAGGCCTCTGCTTCTTTCTTCATCTGCTGAAAACTCTAACATGGGAGGCTGTTGGTTGTGCCTTTGGGGTCAACCTAGGAGAGCCTGGTATTCTCTTCCTTCAGATGAATAGGCAGGAACTCTATGATACGCTTAGCAAAACTTGTTTTTAAGCCTTCTACATTCTCCAAATCAACCCACGTGACGCTCTTATTCTTTTTTAGTAATCATCTTCTTTAGCCCAAATATCCTACCCTCAATTTAAGGCAGTAATTCCACTGAACAGGTTCGTTTCTATCTGCTGTTGCCCAGCTCCTGCAACTGACTCTAGTACTCTAGTGCTAAATTCTGGGCATATAACTTTTTTTAAAATATATTTTATTGATTATTTTACAGAGAGGAAGGGAGAGGGATAGAGAGTTAGAAACATCGATGAGAGCGAAACATCCATCAGCTGCCTCCTGCACACCCCCTACTGGGGATGTGCCCACAACCAAGGTACATGCCCTTGACCGGAATCGAACCTGGAACCCTTCAGTCCCAGGGCTGACGCTCTCTCCACTGAGCCAAACCGGTCAGGGAGTGAGCATATAACTTTTGAGGTAGACAGTTCTTGCTCCCAAGGTGTCTTTTAGTGAAGAACCATGTATTTTAAAGCAACATAATCTGACTCTGTTACTTTACAATAAATTCTTCAACTGAACAATACATCATGGGAACACAAAAACAGGGCATCTAAATGATACTGAGGGACAACAAAGAATGGAATTTGAAATAGTAAAGAAAGAAGGGGGATAATGATGTGAGTAAAGTTTTCTAAAATTTGTTTTATGTTTATACCCACTATAAAAAATAAATATTGGTGTATCCCTGAAAAAAAAAATTACATGGATGAGCAGATATATACTCTAGTACTAATGAAAAAGACAAAAATAATTTGAAGAGACCTCAAAACTCTTTCTCAGAGTATGCTTTGCATACCCTCACACAATCTCAAGAAAAGTGGTGAAATAACAAGGAAGCACAACACAGCAATTAATGCTGCCAAGGAGAAAAGCAGAACCTAATGATTGAAACAGTGTGTCCACTTGTTGAAAGTGCCTTTCGTTTTGAAAGATGCTTGGAGTCAATAGAGAGAAATTAAAAAGCAAGTGAAGAAAGTCTAAAATGTAAAAACAAGACCAAATTGGAGAGTAAAGGAAGAAACAGGATGGGGGTCTGGTCTACCACAGCGAGGGTGTGGCAGGACCAGGGGTCAGCAGAGTCTGTAGAAACTCAAAACAAATCCCTGTAGGTGATTGATTAGACCAGATAAGGTGCCCTGGGGCCCAGGGTTCAAGAGTTTATGTGGTCAATTTAAAGTTTTCTGACTTAGTAGAGGGCATTTTTGAAGATAGCTGAAAAGTGTTCAATAAAATCTATTAAGTAAATGCATATCCCCAAAAGTGTTTGTTTTATGTCCACTTTCTATTTTTTAAATCTCTCATATTTGTGGGAACTAAATCGTGCCTAGGACATGTAAGTTAGTCTCTTATGATATTTATCTTTCCTTCTCTTTTTATCTCTCCACTCCAACTGCTCCCCCTGCTCCCAGGGCGATGCAGTCAGTTTTCTAATAGCAAATCTTATTTCAATAGTTCCTGAAGAGAACTTGTTTCTCATGCATGTGTGTCATTTTAGAAGAAGCCAATTGGAGTAGAACATGTAACCTCCCAAGACAACATTTCTTTCAAGGGACACATTGATAGGAAATCTGCCACATATCTTTATTAACTAAGATACAAAAGGTAGAAATTCATAAAAAATTCCCTCCCAACCACAAATTCTAATACACATACTGTAAATAGTTTCAAAATTCTTCTGACAAAAAACTAAGGAAAATCAAAGAATGATGTAAATAGGCAGATGCCTCTTCTTTCTTTTTAAATTCTTTCATTATCACCAACACATTTTATAATTATTATTTACCACTAGGGGCCCAGTGCATGAATTTGTGCACCTTGAAAGAAACTGTGGCCCTGAGGCTACTGTGGGCGTAGGGGTGGGTCTCGGCCCATCCTCCATACCCCTGCTTGGCCCCTACTGCTACGGCCACTGGTCCCCTGTCTACCAGCAGCCCCACTACTGCTACTGCCACTGCCACTCCCATGTGCTGATGGTGAAGGCCCCTCAGGAGCAGAGGGAGGTGGAGAAGCCCTCAGGGGTGATCGGGGCAGGCAGCTGCCACTCATACCTGCTGATGGCACCAAGTGATCAGGACTGGCGCCAGGCACCAGCAGCAGGTGCGAGCATCAGCTCTAGCCCTAGCAGCGTATGCAGACCAGTGCTGGCAGCAGGTGCGAGCGCCGGGTGGGACCATGGCGGGAGCAAAGAATTTTCAGTAACCACAGAGGCTCACCCCAATGTCAGCGACCAGCGCCCCGCCTTGGTCTGGTACCCCCGCTCACCTGCTCCACCATCCCACTGCAGCCGACGCCTGCCATGTCCCACGCTCTGCCACCTGCTGCCCATGCCTGCTATGTTCTGTGTGCACCCCCTGGTGGTCAGCACACGTCATAGTGACTGGTTGTTCAGTTGTTCTGCCATTTGATCTATTTTAAGGTGACCAGACGTCCCACTTTTGGTGGGACAGTCCCGATTTTTAACAATTTGTCCCGCGTCCCACGGCGTTTTAAAAAAGTCCCGATTTTTGGAAAGAATGCACGACAAGCTAGGGAATGGCGGGAGAATGGGAAGGGAACATATAGACCAAATTTTTAATCAAGAACCCCCCCCCCACCCACCCCCCGGTCAATGGTGTCCTGCTTTACCAATGTTAAAATCTGGTCACCTTAATCTATTTGCATATTAGCCTTTTATTATATAGGATTGTCTTCCTTTACATATTTTTTAATCGACAGTGCATAGAAACAAAATGTGAAACTAAACAGAGAGGGAGAATACCTTGAAAAGGCTTTGCCTAGTTAACAATAGCTCTTATGTTTACATATGGTTGCATGGGACCTTCCTAAGAAATTGGATAGGGTAGGGCAGGGAAGGGAGGTAACCCATCAGGATGGTTTATTAGTCATAAATGCCTGGCACCTGGGTGGAATCACACTCATTAGCCGTAAGGCCTTCCACAGGTTAGTTAATATCACTGAGGCTCAGTTTCCATCATTTGCAAAACAGGTATGTAGTCCTACCTCATAGGTTTGGTGTGGGGATTAAATGAGAGAAAATAAAGGCCTTGGTACATAGGACTAAATCATTAAGTCTATAAATACCAGCTAGAACTAGTATTGCAGAGGTGTTAGTATCCGCCCCCCGCATATGACAGCTGATGTGTCCAGAAGCATGACTGACCATGCTGCTGACCACACAGAAGGAAAACTGTCTTTTTTACCTTTTAAAACGCAGAGGCAACCTGTCTGTGTTTGGCACTTCTAACAAGAAAAACAAAATAAAATAAAAACCCATTAGGAAAATATGTATTGATGTCATTTCAACTAAATTATTAAATATCTTTTTAACGACTGTGTCAATTTAGTTACAATCTTTCAAAAAATGCAGTGAGTCAATCTGAGCGTAGGCAGAGCCCTCAAAGGTCAGACTCCATCTACAGGTGGCCCACTGCAGTCTCTCCCCTACCCCTTGCTAGCCATCTCTAACCTTAATGACATAATTAAATGGCTATAAAGTTCCATAGTTCTCGCTTCTTTAATTAACTGGAAGAAAGCCTCTTATCTTCTCAATGTTGAAGATTCTGCTGTTTCACTTTGCACCAGTTTCAAAAGCCTAATGTTCAACCTCCCTAACAATTGTAAAGAGTGCTATTTTTAAAAAAAATTAAATAAGTGAGAATTTGGATATGCAAACTTTCAATCAACTATGCAAGTTGGTTCTCTACATCTGACTGTTTGCAGGTTTTCACCAAAAATTGTCCTAGATGACAGACATGAAGTTAGCAGAAGCCAATATCACTGAATCAAATGAGTCCCTTGAAATTCACATTGGACTCAAGAGGTACAGCTCTTCCTCAGGGGCTTAACGTCTTTATGAAGGAAAAGCATGAACTTGGGTCAAGACACAAAATACATATTGCCACTTTTACAAAAGTTTCTTGACACCTTTTCCTTTTTTCCTTTGACCTTCCATTCAACAAAAATTGAATTAATTTATGTTAAATTAATTCCATTAATTCAGGCAGAAGTTGAAATGATCTCAATTAGATGCATCATGGGGGATGGCCACATAAAAGGAACCCAATGGTGCCACTTAGGTAGGAAGAGGAAGATGGAGAATGTATATTCTATACGATGTTCTCATTTCTCTGTGGCATGGGCAAGACCCAGACATATCTTTATGTCCAAGAGAAGACTGAGGGGGGCTGAGATGAGCAGAGGGTGCTGAGCACAGGGACAAGGTGCCTCCCCAGAAGACACTCTGGGAGGACTTTCCAGGACAGGAGCTGGTGACACAATATGGCAGAAACTCAAAACCATCAGCAAAAGCTGATATGAGTCAGCGGCATCTGGGGTTTTAGTGAGAGAACTGACCAAGCAATAGGAGAGCAGGTCCCAAGTTGAACCTGCTGTTGGCACTGGTGGGGCAAAGAGCAGCCAGGTAGAGAAGAGATCTTGCTACGGAGACCTGCAGGGCCTGAGACAGGACAAATCCTCAAGCACCCCATTTCCTCTGCTTCCAAGGAGACAGAGCAAGTCCCTCAGCAGGGTTGTCCCTTAGGGTGGAGAAGGTAGGGCACAAATATCTGCTCTGAGGTGTCACCCTCTCTTGGCACATCATGAGTCCTGGCCCAGGCCTTGTTGGGTTGGAGGGAGGGAGGTCTTCTGACATTGGCCATCTCAGAAGAGTAGCTTTTTATAATTTTGCCTTTTTTATAATTCATTGTAAGTTGAAGTCTGTGTTAGCTCTAATCCTGTCTTTGAAGACATAGACATCATTTTGAGGAAGAGAAAAGTAGAGGTTGGGGAACAATCTGAAAGCCTGTACATTTTCCTAAAGAGACTTGTTTTTTGAAAGAAGACTCTATAAACCATCATGTTTTGAATGGATTGAATGTTAAAATGAAAGGAGATTTACACACCAGAAGTGACTGAAATATTGTTAATGGATTATAAGTTGTTGTATTTTTCCATTCAGTGAAGTGGAATTCCATGGGCCAGATCAGTGTTTTTAGAAATTAGAAGGCAACATTTATTTTCTGCATATCTGAGCAGAACACGAAGAAATTTCCAACTCCATTGTATGTGTGTGCATGTATAACATAACACTAGAGGATTATCCTATAAACATAGTGTTTTTTTCTGCATAAAGAGATTATAAATGTTTATATTTTTGATTTTTCACTTTTCACATCCTTCAATTTTTCTGTGATGAGTATATATTAGCTGTTTAAAATCAAAGTGCATAAATGCTATTTAAAATAATTTATTTATATCTTCTAGTTGTTTTTTGTCTAAACTCCAACTGTTTTGAAAAACATGTGGAGTATTTGGTCAGTCAGCCATATATATATATATACTCATAAATCCTTTCTAACTTTAATGTTTTTTTCCTGTTTTAATCCCCCCCCCCTTTTTTTTCCCCAAAGATCATGTTGTGTCTCCTTTTTTCTCTTAAAGTTTCAAAATGGCCTTTGGCCAAATGCAATAAAATGTTGCCCTGACCTGACATAAAGAATGGAGTATGTATATGAAAGCACTTTGAAAACTTTAAAGGACTTTCAAAATGCATGGTGGTATTGGTGGTGGGAGGAGGGGGAGGCGGGAGGTGAGAGTAAGTGGGAAGAGACACAAGAGGAGAAACTAGATTGTATCTTTGTGTAACATAAATGCCAAAGGTCCTTCCTAAATAAATTTGCAAACAGAAGCAAACGGAGGCACTGTCTGGCATTCCTGAATGCTCACAACTTTACAAAGTTAATGTAGCAACATGGCACACCCCTTCAGGTTGACATTTTTCTGTTCGCTGCTAAGAGCAAGAACCACTCCAATAGACAGAGGCACCTGGGAGCTACTGGTCTCAGAGGTGTGAACCCCAAAGCCACTTCCTGAATCTCTACTGTTAAGGGCCGTTCTAGAGGTGAATCCTAATTAGGAAAACTCTTTAAATATGGAGACTGATTCTAGTTTGTTTGAGAGGTAGAACGTAGAGGTCCCAGAAGAAGGAGACATTCTAAGTAAGCTCTCCATATCTGGACTGCTTTAGAAGCTCTCTCCCCAGAATGAAAGTGAGACAGTTTATTGGCAAAGAGTCCACCTTCTCTTTCCAGGCTCCCCAGTGAGAGTCCCGGGCAGAGTAAGCATGGCAAAGAGTGCAGATTTGGACCCCAGCTCTACCAGTTGGAGACACCTTGGACAAGTAAGTCGCTTGACCTCTTTTGCCTTTAATTTCTCATCGTAAACAGGGATTTGATAGGACCTATTTCATAGGGTTCTTGAGGGATCTCAAAGGCGACAATATATGTGAAGTGTGTACAATAGCATCTGGCACTTACTAAGTGCCACATAAATGCTGATTGTTAATATTAAGACGAAGGGAATCCTCAAGTGTATCCAGGCCACCATAAGCCTCTAAGGTTCACAATCTGTTCCTTGAAGGAAGATAATCCTGAGAGGTTCTGATAATTCTGAGAAAGGAATAATTCTCATAGCTCTTCATCATTCAAGTGTGTGTGTGTGTGTGTGTGTGTGTGTGTGTGTGTGTGTGTGTGTGTGTGTTGGTGACCTATTTGTGCATGAACAGATGCAAACCAAGCTTCTGGATTGGCTTCAGTAGAAACTGGGGTGGGTTTGCAGAAAAAGGGTTGGGTTTGCATTGAGTTATTCATACTTTCTGGCTTAGTTGGCTCTGGGAAGACTCCACACTCCTGGGTGTGGATCTGTCACATACCCACCTGGAACAGTATTCAATGCACAGGTCTTATGCTTTGTAGAATGCAAGCAAAGAAGATGTCTTAACACAGAGTGGGAAGCTCATGGTTTACTATTTCCTCACCAGCATTTTTAATACTAATGGCTTTCAAAGGAGCATTGAAATGAAAGCCATGGGACCCTGATAGAAAACCTAGGAAATGTGAGGAGGCATACCTGTGCTTTCACCTGGAGAGTACTTCTCTTTCCTCCCTTTCGGGAACAAATGAGAAATTACAACAAGGGAAGAGGGAGAAGAAGAATCCCTGAATATACACTAAACATTTTTTTAAAAAAGAGCATTATTTGTAAGGCACCCTCACCATATCCATGGAAGGGCAACTTTTACATGATTTCTGACTTCTTTGTGGGTTAGCCAGATCTCTGGCATTCTTAGGTAAATTAGTATTCAAAGGAAAAATTTAAAATTGCATGACATTTTTCTAGGTAGTGTTAAAAATTCACCCTAGCTGGTTTGGTTCAGAGGGTAGAGCATCAGCCTGTGGACTGAAGGGTCCTGGGTTCGATTCTGGTGAAGGGCACATGCCTGGGATGTGGGTTCGATCCCCGGTGGGGGACGTGCAGGAGGCAGCCAATCAATTATTCTCTCTCATCATTGATGTTTCTCTCTTTCTCCCTCTCCCTTCTTCTCTGCAAAAAAAAATTTTGATCAGCTTGTTATTACCACACCTTAAACATCTCTGCCCAAAGCATTAGTCCATTTCATCATTACACACTTTGGAAAAATGTTGGAGTTAGTCCTAAGCCACCCTGATCCATTTCAATTCATTCATCAAACAAGTAGTTCTGGGTATTATTTCCCCTGTTCATTCTCTTCTCTTCCCACATCTTCCATTCCCTTCCTCATCTCCTATCATGTCAACTTATTAAACATATATACTTTAATAGGCCCGTAGAAAATAGAAGTATTTCAGATTTGTTTTGAGCGTAGGAGGGGATCGGCCTGAATTTCCAGAGTATGGCTCAGTCCTCCACACACACATTTTCTCCCACTCCAGGGATTGCATTTCATCTTCATTCATCCAGCTAAGGAGAACAGAGGCTAATTTGGGAGCCTCTTTATGTCTGTACATATTCAGCCAGAGGGGTCAGTGCTGATTGATGCAAGGCACTCTGTCCTCCATGAGCTCGCCAGTCCCTGCTGGTCCAGAGAGTAGCAACCAACAGTAACTCACCCGCTAGTGCCTGTGCAGTTCTGAGCCTCCAGCTAGAAACAGTCAATAAACACCAGAGGCAACGTATGTTGCCTTAGATCACTAATAAACGCCTCACACCACCACCTCAGAGCCCTTTTACAAAAATGTATTTCTCTACAGATAGATGCCGAGCCCTAGCAGCCAATTACTATAGAAATGCCTCAAAGGCTTGAAGGAGGAGGCAGGGAGAGGGATGGGCCCCTTTCCAAAGACACGAGTTATGTGCTTCCTCCTAATAAGTATTGCTCCTTTCTGTCCATTGCCTCCTCTGAGCCAGACACCCGGGATCAGGCTTCTTCTACATTATCTCGTTAATTTCTCACAGCTCTGAGACTCAAAAAAGCTCTAGCCCATTTCACAGATGAGCATCCAGAAGCTCACAGAGCTTAGGTAGCTTCTACTCTCTGCCTGCCTCTTTACTCCCCCAGGCCCCCACGCAAATAGGTATGTGATGTGTGTTACAAAAGCACCTGGGAAATTCCCGGATGCCAGGCAATTCAGACTGTTGTCTGGACCTCGAGCACTGCCACACCTCCTCCCCTTACAGAGGAAAAATGTTCAATGGCTCGGGTTACTCCACAGGCTTGCCAGACACACGCCCCATTGTATGCTGCCCATCCCCTAGACGGCAGCACTTCCAGGGCCTTCCACTTTAAGGGCAAGTGTCAAATATCTGGCAAGTTTGTTTTGCTGCCACAAAGTGTGGTGTTCACTCCGCGTATGGCACTGTGATGGGCTCTGAATTGGTTTAAGGGAATTAATTACCTTTTTAAAAAATGGCATGGTCACAGCCTTCCACAACTATTTTCAGTCAGGCAACCTTCCACAAAGCCAACCCCTGGGTTAAATGCCAGTGATAAAGAGCACACACATGCCTGGGCCACAGAGTTGATGATCCCTTTCATTCTTCCTCTGCTTCCTAAGAAGACTCGTCACGTCTTTATACACACCAGTCCTAGGCAGACATGCGGCAGGATGAAGCACCTGCATTGACCAAAAATCCATCTGGCTACTCACCACAGAAATCTAACGCCTCCACATCCTGGAAACATCACAGAGTTGGATGCTGGCTATGGTCTGTTAGCCGGTTAGGTTAGAGCTGTCCATTTCCCACTTCATCTACTTCTCTCCTGTAATAACTGAACCACAGACTATCACGAACTTCTGACTTTTTCTCAATCTTCCCCAGAAACGTACCACACATGAGGATGAACTATGCAAGATAATTGCTTACCTGTAATAACTCCGACATGAAGGACCCTGGGGATGCTGCCTTCCATCGTCTCTCACCGAGTTGTTTGGCCACATTTCTGAGGTATAGAGCGGCGACATGAACCTTCTCCTCTTTGCAGAAAAACCTCTGGATGTGGTAGGTCCAGGCTTGAATTTGGAAATAAGGATCACCACCCTTTCCTGTTGTGGATATAAATGATCCAATATTTTGAAAATGATAATAATATCTTCTATTTCTATATCCTTCCTGTTTTTCATGCACATTGGCCTCCGTGGTTTCATGAGCTCTACACACCAAACATTACATTGGCATAAACGTTTTGATATTTTTCTCAACAACACATCTCTCTACTTCATTTGATCGCCACAATCAGGAAGGGAAATATTGTTTTCCTTTTTGTCAATGAAGAAACTGAGGGTTAGAGAGAGAGAGAGTAATGTCCTCAGCTCATAAGCTAGCATGTAAACCCAGATGACTCTTTGCAAAGTCCAATGTTCATTCGTTCCCAAAAATCTTCATTTGGTGCATGGGGAAACTGAGGCCACTCCCTAAGGAATCGTGAAAAAAATAAGCCACACGTTCCATCTCACAGAAGGAAGTTACAGTGGGAGATACGTGGCCATGGCCAGTGAAAACTTCCCAGAGCCTTTGCATGGACTCCAAAGCCAGTCCACTTCCAAACGCTAGGCTCCTGGAGAGGGTTTCTATTGACACTTTCTCTGCATGTTATGTTAGCCTTGCTTTTGTTGGCTGTAGAGCCAGCAGCCAGGGACAGCAGGAAGACTTTGAGCCAAGGGGCGGTCTGTTTGTCCCCTGGGGACAGGGGTGTTTCACCAAGTTAGCTGTCTCTTGAAAGGACGGCCACTGCAGCATCTTGCTCTCTCCCGGTTTTGTTATCCCTGAGATAATAAATAAAGGCTCATTCTGTTGTGTCCAAAAGACCCTTTTCAGGAGACTTGCTCTTGCTGGAAGTCTCCCGAGCTTCCTCACCTGATTGCAGTCAGAGGCTGGGCATTTCAAATTAAATTAGAACAAATAACAAAAATGAAAGGAGAGTGGGAAGGAGGAGGAACACACCAGCAAAAACTGGTATTCATTTGAAGTAGCCAATGAGAAAAATGGAGCCTGAAAACCCAACAATTACTGGCAGAGATTGATGTTTGTCAGCTCATCTTAGGTTAAAAGAGCTGCAGTGAGAATTTGTGGGGATGACAACTCCAGGGCAATTCTGTCTAGGACATACTGATGCAGATGTGGCCAGGATACACAGGGAGAAGTTTTACATTTAGACCTGCATTTTTAGGTCTCTTGTACTGTAATACGATCTCTATTTGGTTATAGGATGGCATATGCAAGACAGGAGGTATAGATCTTGGAAGGTGGGAAGAATATATGTCCCATTGTGCCATTTTTCCTCTACCAAGTCCTGCCACAGATGAATTCTTCATTTGAGCTCAAAATTCTGCTGGAGCTGTGCCTAGACATACTCACTGAATAAAGATGGTTGGGAAGGTAGGAGATGAATTCTTGTAGTACCTGGTCTTAATGCACTCCAATAATAGTAAGATAGTGTAAAATTAAATGGAAGGACTTATGGACCAAGATTACAGTATGACCATTACCAGAGTAATTTCAAACAGAATTCTTATGGTTCCATTAAAAAAAAAAACAAAAACAAACAAAAAAAACAAAAAAAAAAACACAATGTGAAATCAATAGCCTAAAAAGCCCCAGCATCCCTTTGGCCTCTTTGATAACATTTTTTGTTGGTTACACCTTTATCATATCTGCCTGATACATTGCTCTCACCTGTTTCAGCTACACTAGATATCACTGTATCCTAGAATAGCATTAAAATATTTGATAAGACAACCTGCCTTCACCATCCAGATGTGGAAAGGACATTTATATTTAATGTGCATTTTCAATCCTATTAGTCAAAGTAATATATTGTATAATAAAATATATCGTCTTATTCCAGTCCTCTCATCCTGAAGAAACAATGAGCACAGAGAAACATAACTCAGATTATATTGCCTGTCAACAAAGGCAGGCTCTCCAACAAACTCAAACCCTATTTTGATAAAAATAAACTATTTGATATTAGAGAGTTAACTTAATCTTGTGTCCAAACTAGTGCATCCACATATTAAAGGCCATTATTAACTAGGAAAGAGATTTGAGAGAACACAATGGATGATTACTTTATAAGAGACATACTTGCAGGTAGCATTAAAAACGCAATTTGGTCCTGGGGCTGTTCCCTCCCATCACTCTCCATTTTAATTTCCACTGGCCAGGCATAAGGAAAACTTTCAAGTCTCAAAAGAAGCTGGTGTGACTGGGTATTTCCTCAGAAATGTGACAATCCCTTTATTAGAAAAAAACAACAACAATAAGCATTCAGGAATGAGCAGAGAAAATGTCTCTTAAGGCCATTATTTTTTAGCTGAGCGTTGTTGTGACTGTTTTCATGGCTAAACCATGAACATGTTTTTTGCACAAGCCCGGTCAGCTAGTGGCCTTAATTAACTTTCGCATGGAAAATGCGGCGGTTTACCACTTATTAAATACCCACCGCACTAAGTTACAATTTTATCCTTCCACACCTCACTTAGTCAAGACACCTCGAAAAACCCACAATGCTGAATAACTGGTGATTTAAACACAGGCACCACATATAATTATCAGGCTGAAAACACAGGCTGTGAGGGAAGTTTACTAAAACCTGGGAAGCTCTCATTTCCAGATGGAATGATATAATTTGTAAATTGAGGCAAAAGGATAAGTCACTAAGAAAGATAGAATAAGCTGATCTTACTCATGAAAGGAATTTAACAAATATCAAGTGCTTGCTTTGTGTTCCAGATACTGAGTATTCTTCCAACTTCCTCATGTCTAGAAATTGCAGGAGGCGGTAGACGAGTTCAGGATTTGTTGAAGAAGGAAGAGGACAATCTCAGCATTTTTAAATGGTAGGCCCCCTAGAGAAGGAAGAAAGCGTATGAAATTACTCATCAAACTAATTTACTCTTAATACAACATACAAGTAGACTAACCAAGCTCATTTCATCAAGCATTTTTATTCATGAGGGAGATGATGCAGTTTGAGATTCAATTGAGACAAAATTAGTTTTTGTGATTAGCTAGGTTGAGTGGTTAAGGTATAGTAATAATGACATCATTATTTCTTCTCCCCTCTCATACAATACTCAGAGAAACATTCACACACGCACACACACACACACACACACACACACACACACACACACACACTCATCTACATCTGTCTAAATTTGGCTTGCGAATCTTCAACTAGTGTTGTGTATGTTTCAACTTGTGTACTCTCAGAATAAAAAAAAAAAAGTGAATTCACCTCTCATTGAAATTCCACTGTGTATAAAATGGTCTTGGAATTTGAAGGGAAAAAAATCCTTCTACAAAGAGAACATGTGAAAAGGCCAAGGGAGAGCATAACTGAAAAAATATATAAAAATGCAAATTTTCCTAAACTTCAGCTTTGGATGGACTGAAGCATAAGTGAGAACTTCAACAAAGCAATAGAAAAAGATGACAGCTCAGAGTTTCAGAAATTTAAGACAGCAGCAGGATTAGACACTTTGGGTTGTCTTCGCACACATTTCTTATGGGAGTTAATTCCATTTGACATGCAAGACCAAAGCAAGATTACAGAGGCATAGCCCCATGGCGAGGTGTATGCTATAGCTAAAAGCTGGGATTTGAATAATTGTGCAGGCTTACTCCAAGAATCAAGGGAGAACAGAATGAATGGATTATTACAAGGAACTTTGTACATTTTTAACTGCTGGACTTAATAAAATACCCTCTATGTGAGAGTTATGTTATAGTCGTCTGCATTCACTCTAGCTGAAGTTTGTGGTAGAATCCATCAAGAAAGAGGAAAAACAGAAGCTGTTAAAAAACATAGAAAGAAAAGAAAAGAATTTTGTAATGAATGACTGGGCTGGGTCATGCCCCTATGATTTACGGAGGCACAGAAAATTTGGAAAACTTGAAATCAACACATTCGAGCTCCTATGAAGGTACAGGGAATTAATTTCCTGAGCAAAGTTGAAGGAACGGAGAGTAGAGTTCAGGGGAAAGTGGGCCACAAAAAGGTGCATTTCAATTTCACAATTTCATCTCGTTAAGGAGGTCGTTTGTTACTGAGAAAAATTACTAAACCACACGTCATTATTTATACTAGTTATATATGTATAAATGTGACCTCTTTCCTTGGGATCTGTGGAAGCACTTGTCTGTAAGAAGCAGAAAGAGTAACAGTTCTAAAGACTTCTCCCTGCTTAATTATCTGTCCAGTGAGAATTGTTAAAATTATTTTTGTAATTCTTACTTAGTGCTCATTAAAGTGAAATATACAAATGCTGGACAGTGCAAGGCTTAGAGAAGCTTTAAGAAAGGGAACTTCATCTTGTAACAGATGAGAATTATGAAAAGCTGTCTGTTGACAGTAGCCAGATAGACCTTTCATTTTAAAAGCCATTGATTCATATTTGAAATGATTTGATTTGATTTTCTCCCTTAAAATAGTCTTCATCTCATCTCTTCCTGAGAGCCCACTTCTGATCCTCCCGAAGCCCTCCCTATCCAGCCCTGTGGGAAAAGAAGTCAGCCGGAGAGAGGAGAAAGGGCTCTGGGGTGAGGGCATTGGGGCAGTGCGCCCTCTGCTGGAAGCCAGTCTGACGTCCAGCTGAGAAAATTCCCCAGAGCCTGCCTCCAGGAAAGCCAGAGATGCACGTTGCCAGTAGTGAAAACCTCTAATAGGAGTGGCATGTCTTTCTCATCCCTGCTGGTGGAGATTAGAGGAGGGAAGTGAGAGGATGAGAGTGCTTCATTAAACCAGAACTCAAGTGCAGCTCTTCTCACAAAACATGTCTGTCAGCCTCAGCCTGCCATGTAAAATGGCAACAGGAATGATGAACACATTACAAGTTTGTAGACCCTAAAATTAAACTCCACCTCATTTATTTCATATTTCAGCAGGCTGGGGATGGCTGACATTAGAGGCACACGGCTTTCCTGATAAGCTCTGTGGTTCCTTCCTTGGAGGAGGGATCTATATTCTGCTATATGGACGCTCTCAGTCTCCCCGAAGCCCCCTTTCTGCGTGGTGCCGCTAGGAAAGGGGAGGCAGGATGCACAGCTCTGCAGAAGAAAGTCGGGAATTGTAGCCCTGGGAGGGAAGAAAGTGGAAACATCACCACGGAAAGGCGAAGAGCTCATCTCCCCGCGTTTGTCTCTGTGCATCATTTACATCCTTGCTAAAATGTGTGGTTGCAGACCAGGAGCGCCGGCATCAACTGGAAGCTTGTTAGATGTGCAGGAGCCCAGGCCCCACCTAGAGCTACTGAATCAGAATCTGCATTTGAACAAGATCCCCTGTGAGTCATAAGAGCTGAATCACAAGCAACACTAGAACACGGAGCTTTACAAGAGGAAGGAAGCCTAGACACCACCTGCTCTCTTGGATAAGAAAACCAAGGCCCAAAGAACAACAGCTCCTCACACATCTAAGAGGGAAATTGTACACAGGCCTCAATTTGGTTTGCTATGAAGGCTGAAACACAGTGATCACAGGCCTTGGCAGTTAGCCTCCTCACGGCTGTTACTAAGCCAACAGAATTCGAACTGTCCTCAGGTGGGAGGGACCCCGTCTCCCAATCAGCTCGGTACCACTGAAATGATTGGTCTAAATTGTGCGGGATTGACATAGAGATGAGATTCTGATATTCCTTCTATTCACATAGTGATTGATGAAACATATGGGAAAAATAAATTGAATTATGTTATAATCTCCTAGGGAAACATAATTAAGTTGTAAAGCATCCCCACGAAATTCTAAAAGCCTTATATCATCTAGACAGTGACTTCTACTACATCATCAATAATTATATTAATTAAAGATAATTATTTTGATAGGATGGTGTGACTTTGGGGTTCCACTTATTCTTGATTTGATGTATTGATCCAACGGTGAAGACTTGGTTGGTGCAAGAGCTAGATGTAAAGAATTCTTTGGAGGCCCCCAAAAGTCTTATTATATTTATGCTAACTTGTATTAATTTGTAATTCCTGACCACCATTTTGATGCTTATTCACAATCCAATGAACAATACTTGTGTAAGATCAACAGAATAGTCCATTCACCATTCTTAATTCTGTATGAACAAGCAACAAGCTATCTTCAGCAAGTAATAGGTAATATATAAAACATAAAGTCCAATATTCCTTGAACTTTTGAAATTCCAGGAGTTCCAATACATTCTTTGTATGTATGTAGGGTGCTCAAGCACATCTGCGGCAGTTCGAGGCCAGGGGACTAAAGAAGCTGACCCAAAGTTAACAGTTGCAAAAAAGTTGGTGTGAGCATTTACTATCGTCCTTTGCAAACACTTAGCTCTGGTTATGAAGATTAGCCTTGGGGACACATCTGGCAGTGCACGTTCTAAGCACAGTCAAAAACAGATTTTCGGAGGTCAGTGGGGGGGGGCGGGGAGAGACATATGCACTACTATTTGTAATACCTTAAACAATAAAATTTAAAAAAAAAACAAAACCTGAGATTTCTGGTTGATTCTCTCTCTGCACATTCCCAAGACACCCTCAGTCAATGTGTACCTTCTACTTTCATAAATAAGCATCATCAACAGAAAGCAAAGAGTGAGGCAGGGATGTAAATTAAAAGTAATAATGCAAGGAATCATATAACAAATATACCCAAGTTTTTTTAAAGGCAACAATCAATGTATGTTTTTAACTTCCCTGAATTATCTATATTATTCTAGATAACTTGTTAGGTTGCTGTAACATTAAGGAGTAATATAGTTGAAAGAATCACAATTAAGGTATTAAGAATGAAATAATTTCAATTTCATATTATATCATCAAAATTTCCTTAAATCATTATAAAAGATCTTGCTGACATGATGTTCACTGTGCGAGAGGTCATGGATTTTTCCCTCAATGAGGTAGAAGGTGCAGTATTTAACTTTCTTGGAGGTTTGATATATACTGGAGTGGAATATTGCCTAACAAATTAACAGCTTGTCCTCTCCACTTATCAGTCTGGAATGTGTGTGTGTGTGTGTGTGTGTGTGTGTGTGTGTGTGTGTGTGTGTCAGGGTATTATTCCCTGCTCTGTGATATTAGGGTCTTAACAGTATGCACCTATTGGATGAAATGGGAAAAAAATATAGGAAGTGTTTAGCAAGTGTTATTTATAACAGCTAAGATTTAGAGAGAGCCCAAATGCCCAGTAGTAGATGAATGGATTAAAAAAGTGGCACATTTACACAATGGAATACTATGTAGCTGTAAAAACGAAGGATCTTTTACCCTTTGAGACAGCATGGAAGGACGTGGAGAGTAGTATGATAAGTAAAACAGGCCAGTCAGAGAAAGACAAGTATTACATGATCTCACTTATATGTGGAATCTAATGAACAAAATAAACTGATAAACAAAAAAGATCCAGAGACACTGAAGCATGTAACAGACTGATGTATTTCAGAGGAAAGAGAGGTGGGGAGCAGGAATTAACCAATGAACTTATACGTTTATATGCATAGCCCATGGACAGACAATAGTTGGGGAAGGCCTGGGGAGGAGAAGGATAAGAGGGTAAATGGGTGGTGGGGGGAGGGAAGAATAAGGGGGACATCTGTAATACTCTCAACAATAAAAGTCAAGGCTAAGGAGCCAATGTCACCTGGTTTGAATCTTGGATATGCCACTTACCAACTATGGCTACAACAAGTAACATAACCTCTCCATATGCCTCAGTTGCTACATCTGTAAAATAAGGATAAAACCTCATGGGGTTGTTGTAAGGATTTAGTTAATTAATGAGTATGAGGCAACTGGAACATGCATGAGATGTACTAAGTACTCGATTTATAATGTCTATTATTAGTATTGTCCTCATAATTTATTTAGGTTCACTTATTTGTGGTCATATTACAATTTATTAAAGAATAGTCTTATTTAAACTCACCTGTCAGATGCTCTGAAAGCCAAGTTTTAGTCTCCAGATTAACATCTACTTTATTTTTTTTTCTAATCCTCAGCTGAGGATATTTTGCCATTGATTTTCAGAGAGAGGGGAAGAGAGAGGGAAAGACAGAGAGGAAATCGATTGATTGGTTGCCTCCTGCATGTGCCCTGACCAGGGCCTGGGCTGAGGAGGAGCATGCAACCGAGGTACATGCCCTTGACCAGAATCAAACCCAGGACTCTTTGGCCCACAGGCTGACGCTCTATCCACTGAGCCAAACTGGCTAGGACAAAATCTACTTTCTTAATAAAAAAGTTTAGAAAAAGAAGAAGGTACTCATGAGGACTTGAAAACATAAAGTTACCCATGTTATAATTTGGCAACACACACACACACACACACACACACACACACACACACACACACACGGGCACAGAACAGCAACAGCCCAATGCCATAAAGGAAGCTAAATATGACCCAATATTTCAGTGAGAGATCTTAGCATTCAAGAGCAGAATAACATGAGAACCAAATAATGCAGAAAGTAGCCCTGAGGTTCCTTTGTCTTTCCTCAGGTAAAATCAATTCTGTTATTATCCACAGTTGGGTATAGAATGGCATAGAAACAGCATGGTCTCAGCCAGCATTGCCTCTCAGAGAGCAGGTTGCATGGGTAATATTCCACATCCTGATTTATTCAGCATTGTCAAGAGAGAAAAGGAGAGATCCTCTTAGGTAAGAAAATTTACTCTAAGAAACAACATATTAAAAAATACAAGAGGGAAGAAAAATCAGGGCAAATTCATCAAGAGTTAAGTATGCTAGGCTGCTTCCATCCACAGATATAGAGTCCAAGGACTAAAACCAACCACAGAAATATTGCCAGGCCTAATGTCTTCCTCTCTGTTCTTTCCCAGGGGGACTGAGTAGCCGTATTTCCTATGCATGGGAGGGAAATGCACTACATCTATGATGCTGCACATCAGAGTGAAACAAAAATCTTCTAAAGAAAGTAAGCAGACTTGTGACTGTGGCATTGTGAAACCCATAAAATAGACCAACAATGATTGAAAGTAATAAAATGACTTGGTCTTTCTTAAGACTACAACAATTAGGCAATTGAGTTAACTAACAGGACCTGAGAAGACATAAATAAGTGTTGTTATGTTTATTAACCAAGGGAGTGAGGAGACAACTTTTAGCCAGAATGAAAGGCAAATGATTCATCCCCATAGGCAGAGCCAAGATTTCTCAAATGAATTTCCTCCTGAAAGAGGTTAAAGTGAAATATACGAAGCAAAATGACAGGTGCTGTTGTCTAATGTAGGCAGTGATGGTATCCTATTCTACACACCAAGCTGTGAGTAACTGAATGCAATATAAAGCAAAAATATAGAAAAGGCAATTCAGTAATAGAAAGGTAAAAATGCAGTGCGTATAGCAGTACTGAGCAGGATACTGCTCTGTAGAACTGATTAATAAGGGGAGAGGTGAAGAGAACCAAGTGGATTTGCAGAGATTAGGATATAGCAAGCTTTGTCCAAAGACTGTATAAAGTTCTTATTGACCTTGAATCTGAAATAAGCTAAAACTAAAACCAACAACAGAAAAACCTACCTCCCATCTTGAAAGACCCTCTGATCTTTTGGTATATCTTAGTCAAGCAATTTACCTTTTCCCATAAACCATTTAAAAAATAGAATTTACAATAATCTTTGTATTCTCCTATACAAAATCATTCTGAATGGCACCTCTCTGTCTTTTGGGATGGGGTAAAGTGAGGGAACACATGTACTATATATTTTTGATGTTAAAGCAGGACTGAGAAAGACCTAAAGAACAATAACAACAATTTTATCCACAACAGCTGAGCTCTGAGAAAACACAGAGCTTGACAAAGCCTAGAGGCCAGGGTCCAAGGTGAGCAAGAACAAGAGTCCAAAATGTGAGATTGTTAGGTGGGTATCAAGAACATGGGCATTTGTATTTCCAAACTCTAAGGACTTTGCTCCAGAGTGTGTTGCATTGTGAAGGACATTGTCACTTCCTCTAAGTAACTGGCAACAAAATACAATATTTTGAAGGAATAGAGGAAAAAAATAATCCAGCCTACAAGTACTAAGAAATCTCAAACCAAAGATAATCCTTAAGAAACACAGAAGTACATGCAGCAGTTGACAATTGCTGTGGCTTGGGCAGACAGAAAGCACCTGTCTGTGGGCTTCTCTCTGATAATTACTGTTAAGACGAGGGGCCATCATCAAAGAGGCAATTAAGTGTGTAGCCCTCCGGGGCTATGAGAGCTACTCAGCCAAAGGGGCAGTGGTCCCCTCCTGTGTTTTAATTTGAGAGTCCTGAAACCACTTCTGTTGGAGGTGATCTCATGTGTTCTGTGGGAACTTTGAAGATCTTGATGCCAGATGAGATGTTTGTGTCTCTAGTGATGAAAAGGATGAGAAAAAGTAGCTCTTGACCTTGGCCAACATAGACATCTATGCCACAGATTCAGAAACAGAAGGCTCAAGGGCAGAAAGAAGCCAAAGGACTCCTGCAGCTGTGTTTAAAGATCACTCCCACTGGGCGCTCCTGGGAGCAAATGATGACTAATTAGGCAGGCAAGAGAGAAAAATAAATAGAACGAGGAACAGGTATTTTTAGGAATGCAAATGCAACTCAAAATTAGGAAACTTTAGCCAACAGCAGTTCTCAAACCTGTCACCTGTTGCAAGAGTGGAGAAGGGATGATTTCCATGCAATAGGCAATCCGGGATTGGCCAAGAAGCAAGGGGAGTTGTGGGAGCTGTGGGAGCATACATGACATACTCCAGGGAGCCTCAGGCCCATCTTCTACTTTCTTTCATTTTGAATTCCTTGGTGACCTGTGGTTTTGAGGGAGAAGGAGGAGGAGGAGGCGGAGGAGGAGGAGGAGGAGGAGGAGGAGGAGGAGGAGAGAAGGAGAGAAGGAGAGAAGGAGGAGGAGGAGAGGAAGAAGAAGGAGAAGAAGAGGAAGAAGAAGAAGGAGAAGAAGAAGAAGAAGAAGAAGAAGAAGAAGAAGAAGAAGAAGAAGAAGAAGAAGAAGAAGAAGAAGAAGGAGGAGAAGAAGAAGGAGGAGAAGAAGAGATAAACAGATATAGATATTTACATGTGTATTCACATGCTTATTATATTCTTTTTTATAAATGGCAATAAAGGCAAAATAAGAAGAATCTAATTTGCAGTTCAGTTTTCCAGCCTCAGTTCTGGCTCTCCAATGAATCCTCTTATATATGGAGCTGACTGGAGGGAGGGGTGGGATTGAATAACAAATTTATGTGATACAATCACATCATTTACAATCACATAATGGACCATATCCCAATTTTCAAAAGGCATAAAGTATCCTCATTAATACGATAAGTGCAGCAGTCAAATCAGCAGTGTGATTTTATCAGGGTTTTGACTGTACATGAATTAGAATGTAGCATGCACACAGAATTTCTAATGGGAAGGCTTTAACATTCACTGAATGTATTTCCTACTGTCATTTGCATCACATTAAAGTGGAATTCTACATAAAAGGATAAAGAGAATATGTCCTAAATTACAGTTTTCCATAGTTGTCATGTCCACACATAGAAAAATCTGATTCATAAGCTTGAACATGATCCTAAATCTGAAAAGACCCCACCGGTTTCCTATTTGTTGGTGGGTTTTATGTGGCTGTCAGAACTGGGCATAGTTCAGCTCAGTAAGGTCACGTTGTCAGGACAAAGCTAATGAAGATCACTGTGGGGTATGGGGGGAAGCTGGGTGTAGGCAGTTGGGTGGTGGAGGATGGTTGTAGTCTCTGTCTCTTACTCTAGTATCTTATTAATACTGTGGCCGCATTTTTCATCCTATACCATATTACTAAAAAGTCTCTCATGTTCCTGAGAAGTAGATGTTGTTGATCTGAAAGCTTCTACCTTCAATTTAGTTCACTTTAATAGAACGTATGGACCTAGACAAATGTCGTAAAAGTTCAATTCTGTTTATTTCACCCTGACTGAGTATGTGTGCATTGCTATACACATAGGATATGTATTAAATCCCTGCTTCATATCAAGCTTGTGTATGTCTACTTGTATGTTGAAATATGTCAGAAGTTAATCTCATGATAATAGAAAGTATGCTTAGTGGTTTCTATACACTGAGGCAAAAAAAAAGCAACTTGTCATTTCTCATTAACTTCATAGAGAAGTCAGCAATTGGTGTGTAGAAGCTAATGCCGAATCCTGGGAATCTCAGAGTGTTTTGCATCCTAGAAGAGGCCAGGTTTCTCCTGATAAGCTGATACCATGACAAGGAGTGGTGAATGCCTACCTGCATACATACTGACTACCTGTCCACTGGCTAGAGTGACTGGTCTATGTGTGGGAATTTGTACTCCAAATGACTTAACTCTGTTATCATTTTATAGGCTAAATAGAGTATGGTACTATTCACCCAACAGAAAGACATGTATAGAACTTGGGGTAAAATAGTTCAAATTCACAACAAATCCTGCAAGTGCATTTTGCTCCTAGAAAAACCATTTTATGTATGTACATGGCACGTGCCCATGTGGAATGAATGGCTTTCAAAATGGCCAGCCTAAAGTATATTAAAATTATTTTAATAATTTTATCTTTAATAATTTGTCTAATCACATCATCTTTGATAAAGATCAAAGATTGCATAGATTAGTGTTTGGCATTAATGGCTACATACTGCAGTCAATTCTGGTACATTTCCCTTAAATATACATACACTAGAGGCCCAGTGCATGAATTCATGCACAGATGGGGGTCCCTCAGGCCTGCCCCGATCACGGCCCATTGGGCAGGGCCATCCAGGGGGAAGGAACTCGGGCGGTTGGCCAGCCGGCCCCACCCCCGATTGGGGTGGGGGTGGTTGATTGGGGGCGGGGCTGGCCGGGGGAGGGGCCGTGGGTGGTTGGCTGGCTGGCCCCGCCCCTGGTTGAACTCCCAATTGAACTCCTGGTCGAGGGGACAATTTGCATATTAGCCTTTTATTATATAGGATTGCATGTATCTTATACCATTATTAGGAAATGCCATGTCTTTTGATATCTAGAAACAGTTTTTTAAAAACATTTATAATGGCCACAGATTTTACCCTAGGTGTTCTTTCTCTCCCTCTCTCTCTTCCTCCCCTCCCCTCCCCTCTCCTCTCTCTCTCTCCTCTCCTCTCTTCTCCTTTCCTCTCCTCTCCTCTCCTCTCCTCTCCTCTCCTCTCCTCTTCTTTCTTCTCCTTCTCTCCTTTATATATTTTTTGTATTTAACCTAAGAGTTAGTGCAATGATTTCTTTCCCAACATGGATACATAGTACCACTGTAGACTTCACAGTGGGCAGTCCATCTGTTGGAATCCTGGCCTAGCTGTTCACTGGTTGGGAGAGCACTAATTAGCCCCCTCACCTCTCTAGGAACAGTTTACTCACCTATAAATAACATTGAAATTATTGACTCTTTCTATGAAACAGGATGATGCACATCAAGTATATAGAGTAATTCCTGACACAATGAAAAGAGTTCATACAAGTTTGATTCACCATACAGGAGGTTTTTCTTTTTTTCTGGCCAAAAGCTAAGAGCATATATACACTTTTTTGAAGAATCAGATGCTATGAAACCTAATTTCAATCTGTTTTCCCATCCATTATAACTGTATAAATTCAGGTAAGCAAACCATTGTTTCTCCTCCAATAAAATTAGGTTAAGTATCTTTAACTTCCCTTCTTGTCCCTACTGAGTCCCTATAGATGTTACTAAATTTCAGAAATTAAGAGAAGTATATTAAAGCAAAGAGAGACCATAGTCTCTTTTATTATTTGACTAGAGGCCTGGTGCACGAGATTCATGCAATGGGAGCGGTGGGGGGGGAGGGGGAGTCCCTCAGCTTGGCCTGTGCCCTCTCTCAGACCGGACTTCTCGGGGGATGTTCATCTCGGGGGATGTCCCTCAGGGATCGGGCCTAAGCTGGCAGTCAGACATCCCTCTCACAGTCCGGGACCCCTTGCTCCTAACTGCCCACCTGCAGTGGAGGTGGGAGAGGCTCCCACCACTGCTGCTGGGCTCACCAGCCATGAGCCTGGCTTCTGGTTGAGTGGCGTTCCCCCTGTGGGAGCGCACTGACTTCCAGGGGGCAGCTCCAGCATTGAGCGTCCAGCACTGGTGATCAATGCATGTCATAGCGACCAGTCATTCCACCGTTCGGTTGATTTGCATATTACTCTTTTATTATATAGGATTTTGTTTAATAAAATGCATATGTTTAGGGTTAAAAACATGATGACTTGATATGCATAAATATATAGTGAAATGATGACTATAGTTAAGCTAATTAGCATATATTCTCCTCACATAGCTATCATTTTGTATGTGTGATGAGAGCACCTGAAATCTACTCAGAGTATTGCCAGTATTCAATTTCTTATTTTTACTATAGTCATCATGCTGTACATTAGATGTTATGTTTTTTAGTGCTTATCAGGGATCAGAAAACAAAATTTATATAAAACCTTTTCTCACACCCTTTGTCATTTTAATAATTTTATCAGGAACATGGTTACAAGTTGATCACTTAAGCTGGTATTTCTTTGACCTAAAAGAGGAGGGCGTAAAGTTTTCTAATTCTAGCTTGCCTCCTACTTCACGTTTAGCATAATACATATATAGTTTTACCTAATTTATACAGAGAAAAATATATTTTTATTGTGGTAATATGTCTGTGTAAATAATAGCCAAATGGATTAATATTTCCTAAACTGTACATTTGCTGCATAATATCAGATATATCTAAGGCACTGCCTTCCACCTATAAATGAAACTAGTAATCTATCTCAATGGAGTCAAATTTAGGCCTCTATCTTCTCCTTCCTTTTAAATACATGCTGTTTGTTTTCCAGAGCCTGTTACCCATACTTCTTTGTGTTCACGTTTTCTGCTCATAAGAATGGTTCTAGTATTTTACAGTATATGGATGTGTTAAACTTATTGGCAAATAATTTATAAAACTGCTTGACCTTTTCATTTTGCATTATCTTATCTTTCTTCCTGCCAACCCATATGTAGGTGTAACATTAGTCTTCAATTAAACATACAGATCAGATGCTTTAAAACCTCAAAGATTTTGTGTATGAAAAAAGTCTGATTTCATTTAAATCACTGAGGCATGATACTCCAATATGCTATTCATCATCATTGTTTCATCTCTTGTTTTATTGGAAAGAAATTGCTAATTTGTAATATTTGTAATATTTTTATCTAAATCTGCTAAATAAGATGTCATTAATATTGCTTTCACATTTTCTGTGGCTTTGTCCACAAAAGCATGGGGCAGGGAAACCAATATAAGTCAGCTATACAACTAATTTAATTAAATTTAGATTTGTATTAACTCCTCAAAATGTGATTGTTCAAGTTCAAATTTTCTCAATAAAATTTCTTTATATAGGTAAACAAAGTCATAGGTTTGATCCTGGCAGACATGAGAACTTATGGATTTCTGTTAAACAATTTTAAAAAGTAACAGAAAGGTTAAAAGTAAAAAACTATAAAACCACTTCACTCTTATGCAGCAGCAATTTTCAAAGGGTTGGCTGCAAGAATTTTTAAAACCTGCAATACCTGACTTTTTAGTCAGGGGCACTGACCTCTTTCCCTTAAATTATTCAATAAAAAAAATGACAATAGCCAACACAACAATAGCTGTTCAGTGTGAATGAATCAAAATTATACTTTTTTTGTCAGATAGGCAAAAAAAAAAGATATTTTTTCATGTGCCATAGAATTTTAGTGATTAGTTTATTTGTGCCATGAGATGAAAAAGGTTGAAAATCGCTGATGTATAACTTTATTTCAATCTCATTGTTTACATAACCTATTTGTATATTGATAAATAATTGGGTTCTCTGGGCTTCAACAACTCTCAAAACTTTGATTTCTTTGATTATACTTTTAAAAAATCTTCTGAGCATACTCTAAAAAAGACTATCGATATAAGTATCCACCTTTCCTTTCCATATTTTTAAAATTCATTCTCTCAATCTACCAATCTATTAATCTAGCTCAATTTCCATTGATTTACTCTAATGCTTCAGTTGCCCTTTGAGAAACTATTATTCAAAAGAAGATTTTTTTATCCCATACATTGTATTGTCATTGTCTTCCTTCATTTACACATCTTGTCTACTTTCCTCCTCCATCCTTTGATTTTTGACAGACTATGCATATGACAGTAATCAGGCCTATCTATGATATGTCCATCTTTGTTCAGGGAGCTAATACACCCAGGAATGTCCTCTGAAGAGTAGATTGTGACTTTCCCCTGTCAGAACACTGGACACAGAACTTTCCCTTTCCTAGTTTTTGGGATGCCCCGGGGAGCAGGAAGCAGGGCATCAGGCTATATTCATCATATTCATACAATCCCATTCTTTCAAACAGCTCACATAATGTTTGCAGATGCGTTCATTGGAAAGAATTTCCAGAAACTTTTGCAGATTTCACATTCCCTCTGAGCCCCACACCCCCTTCTACACATGTGGAATTTCCGCAAAAGCATCAAAATGCTGAAGAATGTAAGCAAAACCTCGTTTTCCTATTGCCCTACAAACTTCTGTCTTTCTAGACTATGCTAAAACCCTGCAGCAATAGAATTCTACAGCCTGCTTATCCTGTCAATCAGTCCCCACTTACAAATGTAAAAGAGTCCAGGGAAGTTTGTCCTCTGTTGAATTCTCAGCTTCCCAGGTCATGAAACTGTCCTTCCCCTTATTGTAAGTAGATTTGTGTTTTACTCAATTCCATACCCAACAATCTATTTCATAGTTAGGTACACCATGAGGTATAATACCTTGAATGTATTTATTGTGGTGTTTTCTTTCTTACCCTCCCACAAGAGGATATATAGAAGAGAACTGTTGTCATTACTTATTTTTATTCCTCCTGACTACATCCTAAGAATTTCTCAACTAGTCAAGTTGAAGCACATACCTTCTCACAGAATTGCTACATATTCCTTTCTTCATCCAGTCAATTCCTCTTTTATTCACGATACTAGAGCATTGACACTGACACATTGATGTTCTCCTTGTGAGAATTAGCCTATCACATTCATTTACATCCACTTAATTGCTGCTGCTATTGTTTAGTCCGTTAACCTCCAGCTAGGGTGCAATTCACATGAACGCTGGGGAAGCACAACCATTTGATTAGTTCTGCAAAGTAGATTAAAATCTTCTGGCTAATTGAAGACTGTCCATACTACTGCCTTCCTTCCTGCTCTAGGTTGAGCAAATGTCATGTCATCAGAGGAAGCTCCTAGTTGGAATATGGAAGGCTTGACAGGACCCAGTAGCATTTTCTGAGCATGTCAGTATACAGGACACTGTGCTGGGCACTAGGCCAGCAATGATCACCAATCTGGTCTAGGCCCACAACCTGTAACTAGCCTTTTGATTGGCAGTTTGCTTTCCTCCTTTTCAGGAAGGAACACATGCACTCTGGACAAACTCCAACATGGTATGTGGCTAAAACATTAGTATCCCAAATTCGTAGGAATTTCACTTTGAAACATAAGCACTTAAAAATCCCTTATGAAACAGTTTGTCTAGTTTGGGGGGAAATGAGAATTAGGAATGTGACAGTCTCATTTGACTCAAGGCATAATGCCATGTTTGGCATAGCTAATTTACTCAGAACCTATCCTGGATGCGGATGGCAAGCGTGCTTTGGCAATGATGTTCCAGAACTTTCCTAGGCAACATGTCATCACCTTGTATATGTTCAGCTGAGGTGTTTAAGATATTTAATTATGTTTTATCTAAAGAATATGGGAAGCTTCCATAACCACTCCAGGAATTCTAAGAAATCATAGTAGGTAAAATTTCTTTATTGAATCTAAAATGCCTGTCCCAATGTGGTTTCGGTCAACCTCTCCAACACATTTTCTGAAAGTATCCTAAAGTTCATCCACTAAAAATTGGTAACCCTTCCTCAAATGCATTATACTTTTTTTGTGACTTGGTGTCTTTTAAATTGCTGTTCTAGCTAACTGGGGTTTGTTACAAGAATTATGGGCATATGTAGGAAGAAAGTGCTTATGTTGACTTGAGGAATCTACATAAGAGATGATCTAAAAAACATGCCAAGTGCTTTACATCAATTAAGTCACCTAATCATTCCAACAGACATGTCAGGACAGTCCCCTCATTCTTATTTTCTGTTGGACTGAGGCTCTGAAAGGTTGAGTGACCTGTGTGAGGTGATATAGTAACAAAACAGTGACTTGAAATCCAGTTCTTTATCACTCCAAACCTACCTCTTTCCTTCTATGTCAGGAAGGTGTGCCCTAAGAAGGGAGAAATCTTGAGCTGTGACTTGAAGAAGGTGTAAGTGCTCACAAGGAAGACAACATTTCTCACCAGATGTATGTATGACATCAAAGGTTATACCCAAAGGTGGGTGAGACAGCAGCACAGAGAGGTCGGTAGAGGATGAGGAAAAGGATGACAGAAGCTGTTAAGACCGTGTGATGTCTTAAACTGGCGCCCATGCTCCACCTGGAGAATTCCAGACAGCTGATGAGACGAGGGAAACACTGAATTCTGAAACTCCAAGAACCAGGTCACAGTGATAGACTCTACATCTCACTTCCAAGATGTCCCAATTTATTAAATGCCCTCCCCCTGAGAGATGATGATGAGCAATCAGATTTTGGAGCCACTGACCTATAGGGTTTACACAGATTGGAGTAAAGACCTCCATAATAAAAGGTTGGGCCCAAACCATAGAGGACTTGGAATATGTGTCAATTGGTCTGCCATAAAATCTGATGATTAAACTTTACTTGGATTAATTTTTCACAGCACTGCCCTTTCCAGCTAAACCCTGCACCAGGGTGACAAAACAGATTACAAATAAGTAAATGATAAATGATAAACAATAGTAGCATTAGACAAGCCCATAGTATAACTTTAAATTATAATGCTTTAAACATGGAATTTTAAAGTCAGGAAAAAGCTTAGCACTTTTTAAGTCATTTACCTATGTTAACAGACCCATGTATTTCTTCCCTAAAAGTACATATAACATTAATGGGAGACACCCTCATATTCTATGTGGAGGAGACTATGAGCGCTGGTTTCACAGGGATCGTTTTATTGGAGAAACGTTTTGTGAATTGGGATGAAAGGTGCAGTATACACATAAGATGTTCTACCTATCATGTTGCTGTCATATCATTTATAAAGCAATGGTTCTTTGTATTACTTTTATGCACTGGTCGATTTGGGTAGTTCTATGGTTTTCTTTGGTGCATGATTTATTGTGTTAACTAATCCTGAAAAAAATCCATAGTAGAGAAGTACACAGATTGACCTCTGTCCAGCCAGACCGTACTACAGGAAATATATGTTCATTTGCAGAAAGCAATAGCTGTACGAGAAACGCAATCACTGTTTGCCAGTTGTGCTTAGCTAAGTATGTTCTTTGCCCAAATTTTTAATTTCTAATTAGGATTGTAGGTAGTATTTTCTCTCTCTCTCTGTCTCTCTCTCTCCTCCCACCTCTCTCCCCCAATGGCATCTGTGTCTCTCTTTTATTATAAATAATGAATACACCAAGGGAACTCAGAGTTAAGTCCTGGCCTCAGAACTAGAAGCATTCCCATCAAAGATGGTTTGTTAAATAATAAAGCAAGAAGGAAAAAAAGCTATTTGCTTCTTTTGTGGCTCTGACCCTCCCTTGGTCCTGCCAGGCCTGCCTGAGCATCAGCGGAGTTCAGTGGTAATTAAAGCAACAGTGTTGTGAAAAAAGTGTGAATTACTTTTACAGGCAGACTTGGATGTTGCTAGTGACTGACAAAGCACAGCGGGGGGCTCTGCTGGATATTAAAGAGTGATGGTAGTCCCTGTGTTGTAAGGTGGCTTTTCAGCACAATACAAAATTATGATTTTTCACAAGTTGGTATCTCTGGAACCATTCGAGTTATCGGCTTAAGTTTAGATTTTTTTTCCCCCTTTGGCAAGGTTACGGAGCAAAACTATGTCACATTTCATGAGATGTGGCATGGTAAGTCGTAATGATGAAGAACTAAAGTCTATTTTCTTTCTTTTCTTCCCTTGGATTTTTAACTCTATTATGGAATTATTTCAACCTTGAAGATTGTTGAAAATAGCGAGGAAAAAGCTAGAAAGGATCATATGTTCAACCCTCTCTTGGCAAGTTATTTCAATGTCAACTACCTAGGTTTCCTGTTTCTGTCATTTTTTAAAAAAGAAAGAAGCACAGCCCAGCACTCTGTTGACAATGCCAAGGAATGCCAACTCTGCACTCTCAAAGAGGGGTATAAATATCACATGCACGGTGAGCTCCTCCAGACCCAGCCAGGAAAAGTTCCGATCTTGTTCTTTATCGCTGAAAATCTTGTTAAGCCAACTCCCACCCAGGTATGATATAATGTTGATTCTGCTCCTTATCCAGTGAGGAGAAAAAAAAAAATGTCTTTAGCCAAATCCAATAAACCACTTTCTGCAGATGTGAAGCAGGAGAGTAAAATAGCTCAATAGGCTATTCATCACTTTTCACTATATAAACTAAAGACACTATTGGTATTCCTGAGTCAGGTTCCTGACCTAGAGCACATGTGGAATTCTAGGTAATGGCATCACTGTGAGACCGGGCAGCCTGTCTTGGTATGAGATAGGATACAATGGCACTGAAAGGCAGTGGGAAATATGTATGGAATGGGTAGCCTGTGTCTATGATCTATGTCTCGTGTAAATAAGAAAAAAATTATAGTGGATCATATGCATATGCTCTTTATTGTTTTCACTTTCTTCCTTAAGTAAATAGATTGAGTTGATAAGTGCAATTCTTGCTCTTGGTGTATTTTCAGTCACCTTGGCTACATCAGACAGCAGCGGGATACGTTGTGGATCAGTGACAACCCAGAGCGGCAAGCAGTATGTTAGGATGGATAACAGCACAGATATTGGAGTCTGATGTCCTCACTTACAGACAGTGTGACCCCAATTTATTTATGTGTAAAAAGGGTGTAATATCCATTCCCACCTTGCTTTGAAGATTAAGTGAATTAAGGTACAAAAATTGTTTAACAAAATGCCATAGGCCTGGCCTATAGAAAGCAATTGATAAACGCTGTTACTATCATCAGCATCATCGACAGCAAAGTCTTGGATTTGCCAAGCAGTGGAGTAATATGGTGAAAGTCATGCAAGACAAAATGATATTTAGGGGATGAAGCTGTGACACACCAAACAATGGACTGTTTAAATACACAACAACGCTATAAACAGAATAACTGGGGTGCTCCAAAGGACTTTCTTTCACCCAACTAGTGCAAAGTTTAATTAGGATGTAAATAGCATACTCATTTACAATTGACATAGTGCCACCGCTTTTCATGCCAAGCTGTCAAGGCCTGAAACTGCAAAATTCCTGACACTAAACATTTGTTGTAAACTGATCCTTCCAAAAGTCACGGAACTAAAGGATTGAAAAGGTGGGGAAGGTGGTAATTGCTTTTTTTAAAAAAGCTACTTCTCCATTCTTTCTTTCAGAGAAAATGGTCCAAACTGCTTTTGGGGAGAGATTCACCCCATTATATTGGGCTGAGGGTAAATTCTGTAAAATAAAAATAAAAAAAAACCACATACGAACTACCAACCACAGAGTGATGAAAAGCAAACGGGTAAGGAAAAAAATACCCTCAATTGACACAGCTATTTTCATCACATCAAATCAGCCATCTGTTCTTGACATAGTTTATTATCATTAGGAAGATTTTCTCAATTCAGACATGGTGATGAGGAAAGATGAAGAATTAACCAGATAAATAGCCAATTTGGAAAATTCAGGCTGAGACCCTTTTCCTCAATTTCCATTCCCTCTTTTCTCCCTGCTCCATCATCAAACTCCAATTATTCCAAGAAAAGCTTCAACGACATGATTAGACATGTTTATGGTGTGGCTGTTTTTCGCCCACCTGTACAGGCATAACAACTAACCACACGAGGTATCGAATGATACAAAGGTGATCGACATTGCACAAAAAATAATAATTTCCCATTGTTAAAAACCACGGTGTGAATTTAGAATGACAGGTGGCTATAATTAAGGGCGAAGGAATTTAAATAATTTGAACTGAAGTATAAGAATGCTGATGTTTTCCTTCTGGAATTTATTCATTAGAAATCCATCAATTTACCTTGGGATAAGCGGGTTTAGAGAATAAAAATTTCTATGAAATAAATGATCATGGAGAAATTCCGACAGCTCGGTGTGGGATAATGTGGAAGGAATAAGTAAATGTTGAAAAATAATACGAAGAAAATATTTAAGTCATATGTTTAATATTGACTTCATAAAGTGAAGTTGGAAGTTCACAAAAGTTAAGCTCATAAATTTAGAGAAAATAGTTCAGAAATGCTTGACAAATATCAACACAACTACTTAAAAAAAATTAGTCAAGCTGCTTATTTTATCTACAGGATGTCAAAAAAAAAACAACAAAAACAAGTTTGACTGATTCTCCTTCAAATAGTTCACAAAATCATGATGTTAGATTTTTAAGAATCTAATCCACACATTTTTCATTATAATTAATATCATATCTTTTTGAGTGAAATTTTAAACATATTAAGGACAGTAACTATTAAAATTAAACCATACAAATGCTTTCACAAAGTTACTTCCATCCTGACACCCAGATTATTTTGTGTGGATATGTCCTTTCTTTTATAACTTTCCTGTGATCTTATTATTCTTATCTTGTGCACCTCAATATCTGACTTGTTACTGATTGTCAAAAAAAGTTACAACTCCTCAATACTCATAATCTATCAGAGTCATCATTGTTGCTAGACTTTTCTTTGTTGACACACTGTTTTCTTGATTTTGTCTATGCCATACAATCTTGATTGTTCTCATAACTCTTAGATTGCTCTTGGTCTTCTTTACTCCTCAAAGCTAAATGTAGACATGATCACACCAACTCATAATTCATCAATTAAACGAATGACTGTTAAGAACCTGCTATGTTAAGTGCTGAAGATACAGTAGTGAGCCAAGAAGACATGGTCCTTGCCCTCATGGAACTTAGGTTTCTAGACCAGAGGTCTGCAAACATAAAGTCCTTGGGCCAAATGTAGCCAGTCACCTGTTTGTTTGTGTTTTTTTTTATAGAAAAGGTGGAGATTTATTGAAGAACAAGTACAGACTCCCACGTGGGGAGAGGGAAAGAGTCCCACAGAATGGACTCCCACGTGGGGAGGGGAAAAGGGTCCCACTGAGTTCTTTTTCCCTACGGCTTATAAAGGCTGCAGATCCTGGTGCCTTGATATCCCCTCTGATTGGACTGGTTACTATAGTAACTCCTGAACTTAAAGGTCAAACACCACATGGAACATGTGACGCCTTCCTCCCTCCTTGTTCTTTTCTTACTGGCTTTCTTCCTTCTTCTTTATTTGGTAAATATAGACCTTTTTGGCTACTTCCAGGTAATATATTTTTATTGAAACACAGTCAGGCAAATACATTTACATATTATCTCTGGCTGTTTTTTCTCTACAATGGATTAGTTAAGTAGTTGCAACAGAGACCTTTGGCCCACAAAGCTTAAAATATTTACTCTCTGGCCCTTTACAGAAAAAGTTGGCTGACCCTGGTGGACTCCAGATCCATCTTCAACTGTTCCAGCTCTGTATTCTTTCTCTTAGAGAGAGCAGTTTAGTTCTCTTGTAATTTTAATTACTTCTCCTACAGAAATGACTCCATAACCTTTATCTATAGTCATGCCCTCTCTTTTGAACTTCAGTCACCTGCTTCTAACTGCCTGCTTAATGTCCCCACCCACCCAGCCAGCAAATAAGCCACCATTATTTCAAAACTGCTAAGACTGACTTCATCTTTTCCCAAGCCAACTGTTTACTACCTTCAACCTCCCAATAGCTAAGGCTTGAAAATGTGGAGTCTCTCATTCACTTCCAACATCCAAGCAGCAAAAAATAATTTTAAAAAATTTACATATTATTTATACTTATCAACTAATTGTTTCCATTGCCACCACCTAGGCAGTAAATCCCAAAACTTCATACATAGAATAATTAAATCATCAAATAATCTGCCTGTAGTCAGTCTCTTATGGCTCCAGTGATCAGTTTATGGTCAGTTTCCTTAACATGTCATTCAACATACATCATCACAATCCTCCATAGCTCTGTATTACTAAAAGCACCTGTGGCTGAGGCTGTCCCTGTGGGGATGCTGCAAAATGATTTCAAGTGGTCTACATAAACCACTGAACACTATAAGAATTGTCTGACACTGAGTCTCCCACGTAGAGGCACCACTATTTTTCAAATGTACATAGATGTTCTTCTAATAACTAAAATACAAATTTGCTTATTAAAATTACAATTTCATCTTACCTTTTTCTCATTTTCTATTTTCCCAAGCAATTGATTTGAAAAGTGCAACTATCTTTTCTTCTGTATTTCGTAATAAAAATGTCCTCAACTGGCCATTACATGCCTACTCTATCCTCAGGAAGCATCTATTATGGATTCACAATGGCACTATGGAAGCCTAGGACCTCAGCTTTTGGAGAGGAAAATGAAAGGGTAAAAATGTATAAATGCATCTCTCTCCTTTCATTGCCTTCTCTCCCTCCTTGGATGAAGACTGTGGATTTGGAGGACTTTGTGGGGCCTTGGAAAAGGGAAGGCAGCTCATGCCTAACTCAGTCTAGACTCAAAAGGAAAGGAACGCAAGGTTCCTGGATGTTGCTATACAGGCTCTGCTGAGCAGAAAGGGTGAGCAGGTCAGGATCTGAACAGAAGCTTCCACAAATGATGTGCATTTGGCAGCTTTGTCTTCTCCATCATATTTCCTAGAAACCTAAGAAAGCTGGTAGAAAAGTCAACATGAGTACAGAAGCAAAACAGCGGCAGGGACCCACTAAGAACAAGTCCACATTCTTTGCCTGCACTGTCAGTTGCTTTCAGCTTAGCCCTTGTGCCCAGTTCCAGCTTAATCTCCCACCATCTCCCCATGGACCATCTGATAAGGGGTGGTGGTTTTCCTCTCTGGCCTGCATATTACATCACTGGATCTCTGCATGCAGAGCAGTGCTATCAACCAGCAAGCCAAGAGAAGCACAGCAATATTTGTGTTGCTAACATCCCCTGGCTGCGGAGTAATGCTAATGCTCTACTTTTTTTTTTTTTATGTGTTGATTAGTTCGTCATGATAAACACCAGGCTGATTTATGGAAACCACACCTCGGAAGCCTCTCTGATATCACAGAACAGGGAGGGAGGGAGAAAGGTAAAGTAGGACAGGATACGGAGACAGAATTATCATCTATTAGCAGTGAAACTTTGAGTTAGTCAAGTTCCCAGAAATTCAGTCCCCTTTGTGGTAACTTGGAATCACAAGGACTATCTCATTTCAATCACAATGACTAAGGGAGATGAAGTATGTGAGGGTCCAACATGGTACTTGAAACATAGCTGGCACCTAACAGGCGTTCCTAGAAGAGCAAAGGACAGGTGAGAATTTGGGACAAAAGCAAGGCCCATCCTATTCTATCTGATTTAGTGTAGATTTGAATTATGGTTAGCCTGGGATTATATTTCAAGGATATCAATAGTAGGGCAGGTTGCTCTGACCCAGTCAAAGAGAATTCTCTGATCTGAGAGTGATTAACCAGGAGTGAATTAACATTTATTGAGCTCCTATGGCACATCAGCCAGGTTAGCAAGCCTTTTATATGTGTTTAATTTCACATTCACAACTACTGTCTGATGTAGATAGTAGTATTTCTCATGTTTATAACCTTAAATAAATATGTCTAGAGAGGCTCAGTAAATTGCTTGCCTCCACACAGTTATTAAACATTGGAGGGAGGACTTGCTACCAGGTCTAGGTGATTCTAGAGCATTTCTCCTCTTTCTAAATCACCCAGGTATCTCTCCTAAAGACTTTTCATGAAGCCACTCATCAATTTTCATGAAGACTACTGTCTAGTGTCTTTGGATATCATTATTCCTTTCTATATCTCAATAGATGACTTCATTTCATCACTAGAGAAGGCAGCAAATGTTTACAAAACTCAAGTCTGTATATTTGGAATGATAATTTTTGAAATGTCTGAAAAAATCAGGACCACCCTGAGAATAAGTGCAATGACCCCCTGTAGAGACACTTTAGTAGTCATCTAACTACCTAGAATTAATACAACTCAGCTCACGACAGGGGCCAGGACTGCTTCTGGCTGGCTTGGTGCCTTTGGTCTGGTTCTCTGAGTCTGTCTGAAAGGTAACTTTGATTTCTGGAAAGCCGAATTTCCTCTCCTCACTTGCTTCAGCAGGGAGTTGGTAGATCCTGTTTACAGCAAGAACTGGCAGGGTGCAGCTCTCAAAAACTGGCTCATCTATAAGTAAATGGTAAGTAAAATAAGGATAAAATGATGACATTCTTCAAGAAACAGCTTTAGGTCCTCAGAAATTATTATTTCTGTTTGCCTGCAACTGTAAAAATGAGTTTCAGGTAATAGCTTTTCTTTTATATGGTGAATGATAAATGACCATTTAAACATTGACTCATCCACCAACCAAGGTATAAAAAAACATAGAAACTTACTGTGCTAAAAGGGAATTTGAAGACTAAAGTCACCTGATTCTTCAACCTGGTGATTACACCATGGGGATATTCATTTGTCTTTACTTCAGCTCTGCAATTGCGTAAAATATGTTTTGCCAGCCAAGAAAATCAAGACCTTTAGCTCCTACAGATTATATTTTTTCCTAACTTATTGGATGAATAAGTGTTTTTCATCCAAGTTAGTATATCCTCTTAGATTTTGAAAACTGTGATGTCAAGTCAAACTACCCATTAAACCACCCCCAAAAAGTGGGAATAACCTTCTTTGCATACTTATTTGCCAAAAGAATATAAAAAAAAAACTTTATTCGCTTGTAAGGTTTACGTCTGTCATAGTCTGGGCTGGGAGATTACAGTTAATAGAGATCATTTCAGAACCAAAGCGAAGAAAAAAGAGACACAAGTTCAGCAGGGCAAAATATTTTTGTAAGCACTTATTTTTAACTGTTTTCAAAAATATCACAAAAATAAATATGTTCAGAAAAATGAATATCCCAGTTTTCATATAACCTCAACACTAGCAATATAATATCTTAAAATTAAATTGGCTAAAACAGAGAAAAGAAAAGAGTGGAAATGGGGTAAGGAGAGAAGATAAATATTTTTTCTGCATCAAGGGAAAAGGGAAATCTGACTGAAATTTTCACTGAGTACTTATCAGGCAGATTACACAATGCTTAAAATTCAACCAGTTCAGTGTCTTCCTTTCTTAGGTGCAAGTGCTATGGGGTAATTATTTTGGCTTTAGATAAGTGTTACTATCTCCCTCCCCCAACCAGAACAGGATACATTCTTTGTCAAATCTTTTCTTCTCCCCCATTAGTATATGGATCTTAAATGGATTTCCAAAGCGTGAAATAAGCGGTATTGTGGAATTAATGCCAACTTTTACTTTTACTCCTTGCCGATTCCATTTCTTAAATAAGAATTCAAATATATACCTCTATTTGGGTGTTAAAAGATGGTGGAACTAACCCCCCAACCCCACTCCTAAAGATAAACTACTTATCTCCACTTTGAGATGCGTCCTTAACTTTAATTGAACATCATTTTTATAAATCCATTTGCATGTAAACAGACAGAAGGACATGTTAGTTTTAATCTGCTGCTGTAACAAATTACCACAAACTTACTTGCTTGAGGCAACACTTTCTTATCCAATGGTTCTATGGAAGTCTTCTGGGCCTAAAACCAAGAGGCCAGCCTTTTTCCTGGAGGCTCCAGAGGCGAATCTGTTTCCCTTACCCTTTCCACCTTCCTTGGCTTGTGGCCCCCTTATTCCATCTTCAAAGCCAGAAAGGACTAGTTGAGAGACCGTCTCAGATTGTATCACTAAACTTCTGCCTCTCTCTTCCATTTTCAAGGGCCTTTGTGACTGTATTGGGCTTGATCAGATGGTCCAGGATAATCCCTTTAATTTCAGGTCAACTCATTAGTAGCAACCTTAATTCCTTTCATAACGTTAATTTCTTTTTGCAATGTACGGTAACATATGTACAGGTTCTGGGGATAAGGACCTGCACATCTTTGGGGGTTCATTATTCTGCTTACTGTATACATAGATAATGTCTCACAATTGTATACACACACTTTGAATAAATTATAAAGGTAGTGTTTATGAAAATACATTTCATTTTCAAAACTGAGCTATCAGCTGTTGAAGTGTCTATACATTTTGGGGAGACAGCCTGTATATATCAAATATATAATAGAAATACTAAATGCTAAATAAATGCTTTTTATGTTATGATATTTTAAAAACTATATGCTTCTAAATTTAAAAAAATGTTATAAAGATACTAGGTATTTGCAGTTGTTTTTAGAACAAGAAGCTTCATATTTAGAAAGGTTTGAATTTCTTTGAGAAATATGCAAACAAACTTTGCCCTTCTCCTTTTGTCTGTCTCTTGGTGGTTTCCTTTTATGGTATTATTTTTGTGTCATCAAGGTATATAACACTTAAACTCGGTCCGCAAAATTGAATTTCCACAATTGGCTATCAGGTTTATATTTAAATACAGTCACTATCAATCGTTTCCCAATTCTTGAGTTATTTATTTTAATTCTTCTTTTGGTTGCCTTGTTTTCACTTTCATATATTTCTTTATTTCAAGACTAGAGGCCTGGTGCACAAAAATCTGTGCACTGGGATGTCACTGCCCCCATCACCCCACCGCTGCCGCCCGCCCGGCCTCCCTCTGTGGGAGGTGACCAGACAGGGGATCAGGGGATGTGCCAGCCCCCACCCCTCCACCGCCGCTGGTCATCTACCCCTGCCCCCATCGCCATTCTCTCCCTCTGCCCGCTGTCACATGCCTTGGCTGGCCTGGCACTGCATGCCAGTCCCACCCCCCCGCCCACTGGTCGTTTCACCGTGTGGATGATTTGCATATTATGTTTTTATTATATAGGATGGGCTCACAGGTGTTGTACTTCTTTAGTCATCATGTGCTTAAGAATATCTGGTCTTGGCCCTAGCTGGTTTGGCTCAGTGGATAGAAAGTTGGCCTGTGGACTGAAGGGTCCTGGGTTTGATTCAGGTCAAGAGCACATGTCCGGGTTGCAGGCTCGATCCCCAGTAGGGGGCATGCAGGAGGCAGCTGATCAATGATTCTCTCTCATCATTGATGTTTCTATAGCTCTCTCCCTCTCCCTGCCTCTCTGAAATCAATAATAATAAAAAAAAAAGAATATCTGGCTTTGGTCCTTATGCCTGGATGTAGAGGATCTTGGGTCACACTTTCTTAACAGTGGGACTTTGCAGACATTTTTCTATAGTCTCCTAGAATTAATGTTGCTTGGAGAAATCTGAGGTTAGCATGATTTTTCTATGTGACAGTTTACTTGCTTTTCTGCCTAGATGACAGAAATCTTTTCAAATGTATATTTTAAATTACTTAAAGTTTAATATTTTAACCTGGCTAAATTTTTACCTTTTTTTTTTTTCCTGGAACATAATATCTTTATATGCACTTCATCAGTTTTTCCCTTAATTTCTAGTTTTACAGTGTGGAATTCTGTGCTCCTTTTATAGAGTTTCTATTCTAGGATGCTTATTATAAACTAGAGGCCTGGTGCACGAAATTTGTGCACAGGGATGGGGGTGTCCCTCAGCCCAGCCCGCACCCTCTCCAATCTGGGACCCCTCGAGGGATGTCCGACTGCCCTCTCATAATCCAGGACTGCTGGCTCCCAACTGCTCACCTGCCTGCCTTCCTGATTGCCCCTAACCACTTCTGCCTGCCAGCCTGATTGATGCCTAACTGCTCCCCTGCCAGCCTATTTGCCCCTAACTGCCCTCCCCTGCCAGCCTGGTCACCCCTAACTGCCCTCCCCTGCAGGCCTGGTCACCCCTAACTGCCCTCCCCTGCAGGCCTGGTCACCCCTAACTGCCCTCCCCTGCAGGCCTGGTTCCCCCCGCAACTGCTCTCCCCTGCAGGCCTGGATCCCCCGCTACTGCCCTTCCCTGCAGTCCCAGTTGCCTCCAACTTCCCTCCTCTGCCATCCTGGTCACCCCCAACAGCCCCCCTGACAGCCTGGTCACCCCCAAATGTCTCCCTGCCGGCCTGGTCGCCCCTAACTGCCCCCCACCAGCCTGATTGCCCCTTACTGCCCCCCATGCTGGCCTGGTCACCCCCAATTGCTCCCCCTGCATGCCTGGTTGCCCCACACAGCCTGTTCGGTCATCCATTTGGTTGCAATGGTCACTTAGGCTTTTATATATATAGATAGAGCAATTCCACATATATCATCTCATTTAATGTTCACACAATTTTAAGTAGACGGGGAAATACTATGCCAACTTTTCAGATTTGTAATCAACTGAATCACTCTTCTATAATTAGAATATTAATGTCAATATAAACAACATTATGGTTTAGCTCACTCAATCATTTTCTTCCTTGCCCATCCCCACTATAAAGCATTCATTTTCCCTGCCATCCAGGTAGCCATGTGACATATTTCAGACTGATCAAGAAGTTCTGCTGTATGTGTGGATTTCTAAGAAAGCAATGGACAGTGCTGCTATTTCTGTCCCCCAATTCTTACCCTCACATAAATGCAATGCCAAGAGATGTGGTTTCATTGTGGACCCATGAGAAAAAGTCCAGGAACAATTCAGTTGATATAAGTCCTAACATGGTTGGTCACAGAATCAAAGTCGTCAGCTGCCTGCCTGTCTGCACCCTTATTACTTGAGAAAAACTAGTCTCTCTCTAACCAGCGTTAGGAATATTTTATATTACTTGTGGCCAAAGCATTCCTAATTCTATCAACTAATAATAATGGAAATTCAAGGAGATGATTTAAGGTCAGTATTATATATAAATGTATTTTAAATTTAAGTAACAAAGAAATAGTTTAAATGTTATAACTACCTTTTATTTTATCCTGATAATTAGCAAGATTAAGTTATCTCCCACAAGGAAAGGGGACCTCACCTGGGAATAAACATTTTAGCTTTTTAACGCATTGGGCAAGTATTACAAATAAATAGTTCCAAGAGCAAAATTAATTTATGCCAGTTGAACAGAGAATAATATTAGTTTAATTCATTATGTTTCCAAGTAAACCAGAAAAATAAGAATGACTAAAAATTCTTTGTGTATAAATCTAAATATTTTTCCTCATTTGCAAGTCTGTGCTAGACACTGAATGATTATTTTCATTTACATAGTATAAGCAATTCACTTTCTCATACATTTTCAAAGTCTACCTACACAAGAGATAAGAATTATGTTGTTTTATATTAAAATTGATACAATTTCATGAATCATTTTCATTGACTGATGATTTATAAACTATTCCCCTTCTGGAAAACCTCATTATTTTTGAAGTCTTGACTACACTCCAAAAAAAAAAAAAAGAAATCTCAACTTAATCAGTATCCTACTACATTGTACCAGTTTTCAAGTTATGGGTGATCTGGGCAAATCTTTTAATTGGTTTTGAATTGTGCAGTTTGTCTCAGAACTACATAAACATTAAATAATTCAGGGACTAAATGAAACCTTATAATGCAGCACACCAAAGTTGTTTAAGCAAGTTGTTTTTTCTTCTTCTGGATAATCAGATAATTATACATAACTAGTCATCATTACTTCAAACAAATTATGTTCTGTTGAAGCATGAAAGAGGTTTCCTGGCACTATTTTGAGTTCAACTAATCTGATTGACACAATAGGTGTCTGTCGGCAAAACCTGTTTATTGGTGTTGTGGTTTCGTTTAGACACCATGTGTAGTTGCTGCTCTGTACTAAGCCCTTCTTAATTATATCATTTTTCAAATAAATATTTGTATCTTTTATTTTGAAAAATCACAGGTTCAGTAAACTTGGCAAATGTGTGTATATTTTGAATACAGAATGCTTTGTGTTTTATTCACTGCAGATTATCTGTAATAATGCACTGCTTCGTGAGAGAGCACTAGTGAAGAAAAAAGGCGAGCAGTTGTTTGCTGTGCATTTAAGTACTTAAACAGAGGAGTCACTCTGCTTTCAGACATTCTTGCTCGACTAACTCACTGGAGTCAAATGGTTGCTGTGTCATGCCAATCAAGAGCATTAGCATGGTTTGCACGGTGGAAGAGATTGTGTTTGGAGGAGGAGAACTTCTCTGGCTCTGTCTACAAAGGTTAAGTAAAATGGAAAACTAAGGCATTTACCCAACTAACTCTGGCTAAAAGAAAAAAAAAAAGTGGGGTCAATTATTCAAATAGTTATAGATAGTAATGGCGTTCAGTGGATAAGTACTGCACTCTGTCTTCCCATTTTCCACAACGGGAATTGTTTTTGTGTTTCTGTAGAATGAGGGGCACACCAGGAATAACCTTATGGAGCATCGCTTATGGGGCTGTCAGAGATAAAAGGACAGCAGGTCTTTGATCTCTCATTGCTTAGAGGACTTAGCACATCTAGGTAGAATAATGATAACCTACATCTACATAATGGAATATATACCTAAAAGATCAGCATCCTTTGGCCACTTAACGTTTTAAGAATAATACTCTGGACTTATAAACCAATTATTTTGTCTTTGGGCATGCTAAGTTATTAGACAATGCCAAATTTTTGTATTTTTATTATAATAAAATGAGGTACACGCTATTCAAATTTCAGGGACAGATTATGCTCACCTTTTGTGTGTGTGTGTGTTGTGTGTGTGTGTGTGTGTTAGAGAGTTTCTACTCCCAGGATTTAAATATTGCAATAATTAGATACATGCTTCCAAAAGTGAAATAAAATTATGCCACCAGGAAAAAACATGGCAGTTAAAAAATATAACACATATAAGAAAACATCATAAGGGAATTACAGACTAATGTGGATCATTCAACAAACATTTATTGAACAATGCTGGGTTAACCTTTTTTTTAATTTTATCTTCTAAATTTTATAAAGCACAATTATTGGATAATTGCCTTTACTACCAGAATCAGTTATTAAAGTCTGTCTTTTCCCTGCTAATTTCAATGCCATTTCTGTTATAAATGAACTTCTCTTGCAAACATGAGCTTTATTTATGTGGGTTTCTTATATATGTAAGTTTTTGGTTCTGTTCCATCAATCTATTTGTTTAGCCCTGTGGCAATATCACCTACTTTAACTTATATACCTTTCTAATTTTTGATATCTGAAAAACAAAGCCCCCTCACATTGTTTTCCAGCAGCAGTATCTGTCATTTTAGAATTAGATTACAGGTTAAAAAACATTGTAGGAATTTCATTTTATTTTATATTTTTTATGTAACTATAGGTTGGTATACAAATTATATTAGCTATATTAGTTTCAGGTATACAATATAGTGATTCTACAGTATTTTTATACTTTACAAGTGTATGTGATATCTTAAGTCATATCCTTTATGACAAATTGTTTTCCTGTGCTCAAAGTTGAGGTAACTATTCATATCGCTGTTGTCCTAGCACATTCTGTTAGCCCATGATTGGTTATATTGTGGAGCTGATGAAACTGAAGTTTTAGGATCCCTGACTTGCACATGCCTCTTTCAAAGATCTTTTTCCTCTCATGTGGAAAACCCTTACTTAGATAAAATAATTCCTCAATGAAATAAAACTCACTTTTGTACTTAATTTTTATTTATCATTTTACATATTTTTCAAAATGAGTTCCTCAAATTGTATACATTTCAGGCCCACAAAACCTGAATCTGCCCTTTTTCCTCACTTTATTGAATAAAGAATACATATCTCCTCCTCATTTCTTTGACTTATCACATCCCCCAACTTTCATTAACAAAAGAAAGAAAGAAACAAAAAAATCAACGTTTGAGCAGTTGTATTTGTAGAAAAACATCGTTCAAAATGGCTCTAACTTGTTAAAACCAATGTTATCATTATACAAAACTCTTTGATGCTTTATCACCCTCTAAAGTTAAAACTTTCTCTCTCTTTTAAACCCATCCTTAGAAGAAATAACTGATCACTATTATGGCTGAAATGTTACAAGATGTGATAGCACTAGTGAGGAAAAAATATATGTAATATTTAAATTCATTTTCCAATGCTGAGTGAACAACCCTACCACCATCACATAGTACCTTACAGTTCCAAAAGCATTTATGTACAGTTGAATTTGGAAACAGAAGATTTATTCAAGTGCTTCATGTAGTTTGAAAACTATAAAAACACGAGTAACTGTTACCTTTAAAATAGTCTACGTATTCTGTATTGTTTTTACATTAAAATTATACTGTTACATATTGACTATGGCTGGCCATTTCTAGGAATTTTGGTATTTTTGTCAAAGAAAAGCAGCCTATTTTAAGATTTTATTTTACATATTTTATTTTTATTTTGAGGGGAATCCAAATATCTACACCATGAACTTAAATTCCCGTAGCTGCCAGAACTGACAGAGAATTAGCTAGGCAGAGCCAAGTTCACGCAAGACTGTCTACGGAGCTCTTATAGCTAAAGACAAACCAAAATATTGACTAGTTCTTCTCAAAACAGCATGTATAAGTTGTGGCTGAAATAAGCCTGATGTAAGAAAGAATACAGATGGCAGTATAATCATAGGCTGGGTCTACATGATGCCAAACAACCCATTCGAAAGCGAAAAGCTCAGTCGATCAGTTGGTGGTTTTGTCTACATGCCACCAAGCAACAGGCTTGACTGATTTCTTCACAAAATTGACTGAGCTATTGACTAGACTTGAGCAGATGTTTTATCACCATGTAGATTCAGGCTTTGTTGTCAAATCTATAACTTAAATAACTCCCTCTATGAATGATGAGTGTGTTTCCTACATCAAAACAACCTGAAAGTGTTACACAAAGACCACTGACATTTTTAAATTCACCGTAGTGCTTAGTTTAATGTGTATGCTTGGCAAAGATTCGTGTAAGAATGACAAGAAATAGGGTCTTCCTACTTACATGCCTATCTTTAGTATTTCATTAATTCCTTTGGTACCTTTACAACTCAAATACCCACTGGAAAGTAACCAAAATTCATTTTACTTTCTTTCCTTCTTTACTCAACAATTTCTCTGGTATATACAACCTGTGTGCTATGAACATACTACATCATTACCAAAATTTACAATGACTGCTTTTGACATATTTTCCCAATTCTTAAAAAAAAAAGCCCGGCTGGTGTGGCTCAGTGGTTGAGCATTGGCCTATGAACCAGGAGGTCACAGTTCGATTCCCGGTCAAGGCACATGCCCGGGTTGCAGGCTTGATCCCCAGTGTGGGGTGTACAGGAGGCAGCCAAGCAATGGTTCTCTCTCATCATAGATGTTTCTTTCTCTTTCTCCTCACTTCCTCTCTGAAATCAATAAAAATATATATTTTTAAAAGTCCTTTTTCATTAAAAGATAGATCACAAAATGTGTCAAATATTTCATGATTAAGAATAAAAACAATAAAAAGACACTTTTAAAATAAATTCTGTATGAGCAGAAATCTCATGTCTTTGGTCTCTGTTGAGCCCCAGCACCTATAACAGTTTGGGCTTCAATAAATATTTATTAAACAAATAATTCGGTGTATTATAGTATACCATTTTTGTAGCCATTGATCATCTCTAGTTTAGTAAGAAGGGCTTGGTGGAATAAGTACTTCAACTCACTCCCCTGCTGTTCTATGTATGTATGTACTTCCCAAGCTTCTATTGCCTCAATCCAACTGGAAACTAGAAGTCAAGTTAATCTGTTAAGAATGGAGCTGGGTGAAGAAGGGTATGGAGTGGATTTAGAGTGAGGAATATATAATATCTACTATCACTGGAAATAAAAAGCTTGGTATACATTATAGTTCTCACAATTTTCATGAATACAAGCATAAAAATTACACATTCATGTATGTATATGTGTATAGTTTGATAGGTGATGGTAGATGATATAGATAGATAGATAGATAGATAGATAGATAGATAGATAGATATAGATAGATGATAGATAGATAGATAGATAGATAGATAGATAGATAGATAGATGATAGATGATGATAGATAGATAGATAGATAGATAGATAGATAGATAGATAGATAGATGAAAATGCTCAAAACCTGGAGTGAGGATAGTTGGTTTATTCCCACATCTCTTGAAGATGTGCCAAATAATCTTTAAGTTTCTTTCCAGCCATATTATTCATCAACATGGATTAATGTGAATGTCTTGAAAGACCATTTACTGTTAAAACACTAAAACTTCTGCAATTTAATTAAAAACATAAAACATATTTTTGGAGAATTTAGAAAACACAGAAAACTGTAAATGAGAAGCACACATTTCATAAATAAGGCTTCTGGGAATTATACTTTTCTCAGCCTCACAGGCAGATGTCAGGAAGGAGGATGTTTTTTGGGTCCATCTATAATCACTTCCCTTCTTTCTGATTTCTGTCCATCTTCTTTCCACTATTTTTATATGCTGTCAGTTGTCTTTTTTCATACACAAAGAACACACAGAAGAATAAATGAGGGAAAGGCAAAGGACTTCACTCTGGGAAATGTGTAGTGCGTCAGCATCAATATCTTCCAAAGAAAAGATCATTTGCCCATCTTCTGAGACCACAGAAGCAGCTGCCTTATTCCAAGTTACCTGTGATTTGCTCTAGAGTACAATCTCTATGTGCTCAATGCACAGGTCCTTTGCAATGTTAACAGAAGGCTGAAAGAGAAACTGTACTTTTATCTTTATAAATTATCTGTATTTCATTTTGTTTTCAGCTAAGCACTAGATGGAGATTGACTTAGTCCCAAGATCTCTTTCCTGTTTGTGGGGATTTCTTTTCCTTCACATTAAAACCAAAAAAAAAGAGAAACTTTCTAAACTTACGCAAGAGATGTGGAAACTATTCCTGCAAAACTCTGAATTTCCAGAGCTTGATTTTTGAATAAAACCCACTCAAATAGGAGAATTAAAAGGATTAGGAAAAAATCATAAAGCATTTATTTTCAGGTTGGCTAAAATATTCTGTTTGGTTAAACAGAAGCAAACATCCCATAGCTATTCCCCACCACACAAAGCCATAGCCCTCTCCTCTGGAAGCACTAAAGTTTGCCCTATTAAAGAAGATAGATGCAAACACTTTTTCTATAAGAGGTAAGTCAGAGGCCCAGTGCATGAATTCATGCATGGGTGGGGTCCCTTGCCTGGCCGAAGATTGGGGTGATTGGGAGGGACCTCTGCTCTGGCTGGGGGGAGGGACCACGGGAGGTTGGCCGGCCACGGGAGGTTGGCTGTGGGAGCTCACTGACCACCAGGGGGCAGCTCCTGCATTGAGCATCTGCCCCCTGGTGGTCAGTGTACATCATAGCAACCACTCGACCGGTCATTCGGCTGTTTGGTTGTTCAGTTGCTTAGGCTTTTATATATATAGATGTTAATGATATACACAGGTCAGGGCTATAAATACAGAGCAAACTCTCATGACTATCCTGAAATCATTTATCTGAATATCCTGCTAAAACAATATTGTAGGTATAAAGGAAGAAAACATTAGATTCCAATGCAACTATCTTATTTATCCTCAAACTTACCTCATTGAAAAAAGAAACTTTAAAAGGCATTTAAAGCAGTGACCCTGCCATATATATTCTTTGCTCAATGTGAAAAGAACCAAATAGAGCTTCTTAAAAATCAAATGGGGGCAATTCTTGCTTTTACTTTTCCCAGGAATTTTATCCACCAGAGAAAACTGTTCATAGATAGAGAATGTCTCTATTGATTAACTCAGTGTGGCAGCTATGATGGGACTCACAGAAGACAAAAGAAGTGCCAATGCTTTCAGGACACAAGGACACATTATTGAGGCTACTGTATATGGCTTTCTCGCAACTGATGGGCAATTTCTACAGAAAACATGAAAAGCCTTTCCACCTGATGTGGAGCTAATGGATAACATAAGAGAACTGTAATTGACATCATAACTCTTTTTCCTCTTAATGTTAGGCTAGATCTTGTTTAGTAATCTTCTACCATTTGAGAAACAGGGTGAAGATTTTGTTTCCACAAAAGAATGAGCTGAGGTACAATGTGATTTTAAGTTAGGACAAGGGAATTTGTTAAGTTGTGGCATGAATATTTTGGCCAACTTGATACAGATAAATGAATGGAAAAGTGAAGCAATTAGCCTTAAAAGTCAAGAAAATAAAAAGTTAAATGTCTTCACATCCATTATAGGACGCTATCATAAACCATTGATGGTTTGCTTTATTTTGCTGGTACGGTTATTTTGCATTTTGGGGACTCCTTCATTTAAATAATTGTCTTTATTTACCACTTCACATGCCTAAGCAGGTAATTAGTTAATAAGTTTATATTAAGCACTTACTCTGTGTCATATCTGAAATTTTATGAGTAAAGACTCTATTTTAAGATCTGCCAAGGTGCCAAACAACTAGATTTTAACAGAGAAAGAGCAAGTATTTTGCCCTAGCTCATTTGGCTCAGTGATAGAGCATAGGCCTGCTGACTGAAGGGTCCTGGGTTTGATTCTGGTCAAGGGCATGGACCTCGGTTGCAGGCTCAATCTCCGGGCCCTGGGTTCCTGTGGGAGGCAACCAATCGATGTGTCTCTCTCACATCAATGCTTCTCTCTGTCTCTACCTCTCCCTTCCACTCTCTAAGATCAATGGAAAAATATCCTCTGGTGAGGATTAACAAAACAAAACAAACAAATAAAAAAGCAAGTATTTCTAAAAAGCTTTGATAGTCATAACACTTATCCATTTTTTGTTTGTTTGTTTTTAGTTAAAAAATAAAACTCTTATTCCATGGCACAATCATCTTTGTTCCAAACTCAAAATGCACTGAAGAGAGTGGGGTGATTGGGTCAGGGTTTTGTTCACCTAAACCCTTTGGGAATCGTTTCTAAAACTGTGGGTCTGCTCCTTGATAGCTGCTCTGTGGATCTGTGCCTACAGGCTTCAGATGTGGACTCTGATGAACACCTGGTCATCTTCTCCTCATTGGGTAACCAGGACGTGGCCCAGGGAGGCACATGAAACTTCCTCATTTCCTGAGACCTTGGAGGACAGCTCATTGGCTTCTTCCAAATTGTTATGTTGTCCTTAGCAACAGAGAAGACTGAGCATCATAGAAAGAAACACAGGAGATACAGATTATGGCTGGCCCAGGCTATTGTTTCCTCCCTGTGTGACACATCATGAAAGGATACCAACCTCTGTTCCCTAATAATAGAAATAGTATCACATAATCAGAGGTAGTCTGTAAACCTCACAGTTTCTCCCATACCAGCTCATATTTTTCTCAATTTTCACTACTTTGGATACGATCTATATCAAAGTATAATAAGACAGCAATTCAAGGGAACTCTCCGTTTAAAAGGGAAAAAAAAAACCCAACAGGCCTGGGGAGGGGGCACCGCTTGGCACCACTCGGCATCAGGTCACTGAGCGTATTCATTATTTGTTCCCATTACCATGTTATGTCTTAATTACTCTGGTTTGGCTTCCCACCCGGGGTCACAGTGTCACAGCTGGTTTTCTGCCCATCCCTAATTAATAAAGCCTCATTTAGTATCCAAGTTTATTGTAATAAAACCTCTGTTGAGGGATACAGCAGAAATAAAGAGACAGAA